>NC_080191.1:45015000-45315000 GCF_030028045.1 Hippopotamus amphibius kiboko | reverse complement strand
GGACACAGGTTCGAACCCTAGTCTGGGAAGATCCCACATACTGTGGAGCAACAAAGCCCATGCACCACAACTACTGAGCCTGCGCTCTAGAGTCCGCCAGCCACAACTATTGAGCCCACTCGCCACAGTTACTGAAGCCCACGCTCCTACAGCTTGTGCTCTGCAACAAAAGAAGCCACCACAATAAGAAGCCTGCGCACGGCAATGAAGAGTAGCCCCCACTCTCCGCAGCTACAGAAAGCCCGCATGCAGCAACGAAGACTCAACGCAGCCAATAAATTAAAAATAAAATAAATAAATAAAATTTAAAAAATATTTTTTCAAAAAGTGTGGTGTAGCGGAAAGAATGTGGGTTTCGGAATTAGAACAACCTGTATTTTCATTCTGGTTTCTTCCTATTCACTAGTTGAGGAAGCTTGAAAACACACACACACATACACACACACACTCACACAGACCTCTTTAAACCTTGGTTCCTTCATGTGTAAGTAGGCTTGATAATAACTATCTCGTTGTTTAAAGTTAACTTTTCTATTTTAGGGGTAGTGAAATAACTTTTTATTGCCTTCAACATGAATGTACCACTATACAGAAGCTGACACTCGGAGTGTAAATGAAAACTCAAGCAAGTTTTAATGCCTTCTTTTCCCTCCAACACTGAGAAGATAAGGGAAGGGAAGGAAATCCACTCAGCTGGGCATGTTCAGGGTTACACACCCTCACCCCTCCAAGCAGGCATGGGACGCACTGACAGCAAAGAAGGACTGCAGTGTTATCTTGACAGCCACTCACCCTTAGAAACCCTCTTCTTTTCTCACTAGCCAAAGAATAACAGAACTTCTATCAGGAGATCCCGAGAAGGATATGAGTGGAATGTCAGGCCAAATTCATGTCTGTGGCCTCAGACTATCCCAGAGAAGGGCTATAAGTAAACCCCAGTCTTACAAGTAAACCCAATGGGACTGGGTAGAGTCTAGCTCTTTTGAAGCAAGGAGAGATGGGGCAGGAAGGAGTCAGGGGAGGGGAGGCAGCCTGATCACATCTAGAGTGAGGAAGTATTTAAAGTTGGAGTTTGTCAAGGGTGACCCGGAAGACAGGCCTATGATATTCCAGGCAACCCCAACCAAACACATCTTTTAAAATGAGAGCTAAAACCCAATCCCAAATTTTCAGCAATTCACAAATCTGTGGTATCAGAGTCAAATGCCTCAGACATTTTTATATCTACAGCTTTTAAATTCCTAAGGGCTGGTTCTGTGATCAGATAAAATCTCCTTACAAAATAGCTTCTCCTTGGAAGAGTCTAGACCCCAGGAAGACGGAATTTCCCAGTGACACCTTACCAAGAAGAGGCTCAAATTCACATGAAAGCTGTCTGGCCCACAGGAGGCACTCAACACATGCTAGTTTCTTACTGTAATTAGATTCATTTCTCCATTCTTACTATATATATATTTGTTGAACGTCTCCTACGTGCTAAGCATTGGACTTGATCCTGGGGCAAAGCAACGACTGAGAATGGCAAATCCAGACCCTCAAAGAATGTAAAGTCTGGCTTTGACCTATGCTTTACACTATTTCTTCCAGACAGGGTCTTGGCAGTGTGATTCGTTAAACTGAGCTCTTTACTAGGAGTTAAAAGAAAAAAAATTGGATTGTAGTTCTACCATTAATTAGCTATGACTTTGGAAAACAACATGTAATACTCCTGGATGTCAGTTTCTATAGAAAAAAAAATGGACAGATAAGCTTTAAAGCCCCCTTTTTCTGAATATAGGTAAATACATGGTTATCAAACACATATCCTTGTACTTGCTCATGCCACACTTCGACCAACCAAGCTCACTAGCCCTCTCATAAGTGCTATTTTTCTTGCTAGATCCTATGACCGTTCTGTCTTAGTGCCTAACTGGCAAGTAATGGCAGCCAGGTTCCATTGGCTCAACTGTAGCAGTGTACCTGTGGCACAAAGTTTTGCAGATCAAAGTGACTAGCAAGGCTTAAAGTGCAACCATGGACAAGCAGGTCTCAGGGCACCCTCTCCAGCAGTGGACAGCTGCTCGGAAGCTGTCTACACCATGATTTAACACTGGGAACTTGTTTTGAAACAGCTCTTTTCGACACCAGATGTCCAACAATGGCTATTTTCACAGGCCTGACAGTCTCTGCAAGGCTTGCGCATGTCATTTTGCTCTAAAACGTGCTGTATCAATGACACGTCTCCACAGCATCTCCTATCTCAGGTTTCCTGAGAAAAGGAAGGCACTCGAGTGAAATCAGAGACTCCGCTGGACTGATGGCTAAGTTTCAGCCTTATCGAGGTTCCCCCATGTTTCAGTGTAGTTTTGTGTACTTTGGTGATGCTGAGAACAGATTGATGCCAATAAGCCATTTGAGATAAGAACTAATTGGAAACAGAAGGTTGAAGAATGATGATGTTGGGAATGAGCAAAGGGGACAGACAAGTAATTATTCAGGCAGAATTTCTTTACACAAAAGGCAGATGGAAAAGGGAACAAAATTCCAAAGTCCATGGCAGAAGTAAGCAGCTGCACATTTCTTTTTTTTTGTGGAAAAGCAAACAGAGTGAGTGATTCACTGGGTTGGTAATGGGCTCCAGGGATCCCTAGGGAGTCACAATGTGCTGGCAGCCCACAGCATGTAAAATCACTCAGTGGTCTCCATCGAGTTCACCTCCTCAACTGACTCTAATTGTGAGGCATATGAGACGAGATTTAAGGGAGAGACTGAGGAGAAACAGCCTCTTGTTCACACATGAATCACGGAAGAGGTGCACTGCGGAAAAGGCAGGAAGATCAACACACACGCCAAACGTTCCACATTCGTAACGAGCCATAGATCGGATTTAACTGAACGTTTCCATTCATAACTATAAATTCCCTACAAATAGAAATCTTGAGAAAGAGGCATCTTGGAAAATATTCCTCAAAATTATCAAGTCATCAGGTTGTGGATAAATAAAGCTTTATGATCTCAAAGCTGAATCTGAAAGACAAAGGCAATAATAATTAGTAATCAGGGTGGGAAACAGAGATGCCAACATCCCCCCAAAGCAAAATCCATTAGCAGCAACCTTACTCAGCAGGACTAATTTAAAAGCTGTTTAACTGTACTGTCTACAAAAAAATAAATAAATAAAAATGAAGACCCAAAAAAATCTTTCTTAGTTTTTATCCTAGGCTCAAATTATCTGCTTATCCCCATCTTTCTCTCTCTCTCTCTCTCTCTCTCTCTCTCTCTCTCTAATGTGTAGATACAGATATAGAGATAGAGATAAGGATATATGCACATATAAGAGTGACTTAAGGACAAACACATTGAAAGATCATTCCTCAAGGACATCTCTCCCAAAGAATGATAGGACCAAAGCAACTGGGTACCCAGTTAGCTGGGAACATGAAACCAGATCCCAGGCTTTACAGTGATGAAAAGAATTTTTAATATGTAGAAAATGATAAAGAAAAGAAAGAATGGAAGAGAAATAAGATCTCATATGACATAAAAGCCACAGTTTGGTCAATAGGGATAAGAAAAAAGATAGGTATAATTATTAAAGAAAACAAGAAAGGGCAATAATAGATTTCAGAACAAGAGCAGTAATAGATTTCAGAATAATACATTTTAGGATGGGATGAGGTATAAATCTTTACAATGGGATTTTTACCCCATTTGGAGTTTTTACAAACTGAGGCTGAAACACAGTCAACTGCAGCCACTCCTCTGCCCCAACTCCCTCTTCCCTTCTTTCCTCAAGTTTCTAGACTCCTTCCTGCTTATCCAGACACCCAGAGTTCTTCGGCTAGTCCAGCTCCTCTCAACCTACCCCTCTGGCTAAATCACACTCAGCTTTCTGGCCTCAGACTGAAAGTCTCAGAGATGCCTGTTTTGAATTTCCTCTCCATCTTTAATACGGAACATCTAGATTATCCTCCCATAAAACTCATGGGTTTTCTTGCATATTTTGTAATGCATTAGAAGTTATGCATTTATTTCTATGCTAGTTTTTTTTTCCTCACCACACTGTGAGCTCCCCTTGAGCGGAAACTTGTTTGTTTTGTTCACCACCGTGATATCTAATCTCCGACAGGGAGCTTGACACAGAGTAAGTGCTCAATAAAACTTGCTGCTGAATTAACAGACATCACTCCCAAAACCTCTCATAGGCCATAGAATTTTGCTACCTACGGCTAAAAGTAATTATTATTATTATGTATAATTATATTGTATACTACACGTGATAACAATAACAGCAGTTATATCTAGGACTTAACAATTAACCATGTGTCAGGCACTGTTCTGAGTATCTTATTTACACTGTGTCACTTAATCCTCATGACACCCCAATGATGTAGGTAGTATTATGATATCCATTTTAGAAATGAAGACATTGAAGCACAGAAAATTAAATAACTTAGTCAAAGTCAACTAGCTATTAAACGATGGAACCTGTATTAGGAAGAGCAGCAGAACCAATAGGATTTGTATATATTATGAGAGATTTATTTTAAGGAATCGGATTACACGTTTATGAGGGCAGGCAAGTCTGAATCTGCAGGGTGGGCTGGAGACCAAGGGAAGAGTAGATGTTGTCATTCGAGACTGGAGGCAGTCTGCTGGTGGAATTCCCTCTTCTTGAGGGATGCTAGTCATTTCTCTTAAGGCCTTCAACTGATGGATAAGGCCTATCACTTTTTGGAAAGTAACCAGCTTTGCTTGAAGTCTAATGTTTAAATGTTACTCATATCTTAGAAAATACCTTTACATCAACATCTAGATTGGTGTTTGATCAAAGTTGGGTACTGGGACTTCCCTGGTGGCACAGTGGTTAACAATCCAACTACCAGTGCAGGGGAAATGGGTTCAGTCCCTGGTCTGGGAAGATCCCACATGCTGCTCAGCAACTAAGCCCGTGCACCACAACTACTGAGCCCATGTGCTGCAACTACTGAGCCTGCATGCTGCAACTAGCCCACACGCCTAGAGCCCATGCTCTATAACAAGAGAAGCCACCACAGTCAGAAGCCCACCCACTGCAATGAAGAGTAGCCCCACTCGCCGCAAGTAGAGAAAGACCACACATAACAACGAAGACCCAACGCAGCCAAAAAATTTAAAACTAAAAAAAAAAAAAACCCTGGGTACCATGGCTTTACCAAGTTAACACATAAAATTAGCCATCACAGAGCCAGGATACAAATTCAGTCTACCCCCAATATCCAAATACTTAATGAATATACTACTCAGGCATCTAGACTGTGAGAATTCCCTTAAAGTTCATTTTCTACACTTAAGACAGTAGGAAAAATGTGTAAGTATTTGTGTGTGTATGTGTGATTGTGTGTGAGAATAAGAATAAAATTCAGGAACATTTGCTGCAATAATTTCCACAGGTAAAAATACTTTTCTGTTTTATTGGGATAATTGTTAAGTATCAAGATGAAAAAAGATAAACTGTAGGACTTACAGTTTAAAGATGACCTATTGTTTATTATAATTTTTCAAATGAGCCTTGAGTGGCAGGAAAGGAACTCAGGACTTCAAAGAAATTCTGGTACCACAGTATCCCAAGACAAGGAGAATAACTAAATTAATAGTTATGTTTTCAAAGCAGAACAGTGAACAGAAGTGACAACCACTGGGTTACAGTTGATATTCTGCCATGAGTTGAAAGCGGTCGTGAGCGGAGACGACCATGCCCACTCAGGATGACCATGAGTCCCCCACGGAAGCATTGCGACCAAATTCCCTTCAGATCTAATAGTCCAAGTTACATGCTCATTTTTTGGAGAAAGGTACTGTTCCAGACAGCTGGGTTACATAAAAAATATGTCACCCTGTGGTTAATATATTAGGTCATGGACATATGCTCACACAAGCAAAATATAGTTTATTATTTATAAGCCACCATAGTAGAGAGCCAAATCCCGTCATCATGGAGTACAGATCCAGCCTTCTATACTTTTCACATCCATACAGTAGAGATAGAATTTCCAATTATGGATGTTGACACATTACAGAATATTGGGAGAAGCAATTTCAGAAGCACGTTTTCAGAGAACAGCTTTTTTTTTAATGTAAAGCCTGGCTTTGCAAGAGATACCCACTAGAGTATTGGAGTAAATATTTGTAAGGGTTTTTTTTGAAAAGCTGAGGATAACAGAAGCTATTTGCTGAGAACTTTTATCCATCATTAAAACAGATGCCCTGAAGCCTGGCAGTGAATGAAGTTCTGCTCCTCACCCTAACCTACCCACTTTTTGGTGTAAACCACAGTAAAGGTGATGAATCATCAGATCCCAGAAAAATAAGTCTCCGCAGGTCAGTTCCTCTGGGGCAGAGCATCCAAACGGAATGATAGCTATGACATTCACCAGAAATAGACATCAGTTCATCTAAAACATTCAAGAGAGAGTCCAAACTGAGGAATCAAAATTTTATGTATAACTAGAGGCATGATAATTGATGATTTGGAACACCAAGAAGCAATGTTTACATTTCAAACATACAGGGCTTGATGTTCCTGGCATGAACATGAATCAGACAGAAAAGATATACAGTTACACAGGAGGAGACATGTTTCAGCTACGAACATTTCACTGGAAATGACAAAGAGACCCTGTGGGAAAACCCAGAGGACAAGAGAATTAAGTGAACACAATAGGAACTTGCACATAGAGATAAAGTTAAAGGGGATAGAACCATGCCATTTAAGAAGAGAGTAAATCACATTTCATAATTTTCCATTTGCCGGGGTTTTTTTTTTCAGCTCTTAACAGTAAGGAGGAGAAAATATGTCCAATCTTCTGCTGGAAACAATGCCATGATAGGGCAATTCTGTGGGGCTAAACACCAGAAGCAGTGCAAACAAGTTCAGAGAGGATATTATGAAAAGGATGTGATAAATATATCGGCTCATGAAAGAGCATTAGAGAGGAAGAGGTGGCTTGTGATGCTTGTCGATGGAAAGTTAAAAAAAAAAAAAAAGGCTATTTGTCAAGCGGCTGTGTAAACAAGAAGAAACAGAAGTGAAATGATCTCCCAGATTCTAAGTGAGATGTTGGAATAAAAAGAGTTACTCACCATTTGAACAGAAAGCTGGTGAGAAAGAGATGCTGTGGGAAAAAATAGCAACAATAAACTGTTTTATGAAGCACCCCACCCCCACCCCCCATTATGTCTGGAGCATATTGACCTCATTTGGTGCACAGGTGGTCTCATCTGAGAGGCAAGGGAAAGGTAGAAACATGCAACAGGGCAGGATTAGGAAGAGGGTCATTAATATGCACAGCAGGTGGCAACTGAGCCCCTGCAACTTAATAGGATCCCCCAGGTAAAACAGCAGATGAAGAAGACCAAATGGGCAAGTATAAAGGTGGAGCAGGCACTGAAAGAAATAGCAAAGTAATAAAAAGAAGATTTGGATTATACAGTGGATTAGAAAGAGGAAGTATTACATTTAGTAGAAAGGGGAAGAGAAAGCCTGTAAAGTAAAGTAGGAAATTGATGAGGAAAAGGGACCCAAATGCAAAACAGAATACTTAACTGATTTCACAAAAATGATACAAACTGGAGACAAGTCAATTATTTTGATCAGTCGAGTAGCGCAATGTTAACTGAGACCAAGCTTGAAGGTTGCCTTCTTCTCCAGGCCTCTAGCATCTTTACGGAGAGAACAATTCTATTTTCCAGTGCATTTCCGCCCCCCTACCCCAGTCCCCCTGTGTTGATGGTGCGGTCACAGAGTGACGCTCCTTAGTCAGAAAGGACCAAAAACACAATCAAATTTCACAGGGTTCTGAAAGCAAGTCAGACATTTTGCCCTTCTGCAAGGGTCAGCACTTCCGTGATTTTTAGCAAGTTCTAGCTATAACTTGATCTGATGGAGTGTTTAAATATCTGAAGCCATGGGGAGGCTACAGCTACTTTGAAAGAATATTCCCAAGTAGAATAGCAGCTGAAACAAAGCTGTTTTCCTTAACTTTCAGTTCACAGTCCCCCTTTCTTCATCCCATTCCTGCTCTCATCTTGATAGCTGTTGAGCTATCCCTGAACTTGTCCCTGCCTTTCATCTCATTAGCATCTTGAAAAGACACACTGCCAGTGACCATAGGGTACGTTTAACCACTGCTGAGCCCAAGGACACATATCTGGATTTTGAATCTTCATTAAGAGACCTGCTTTTCAAATTTTTAAAATACCTTTCCTCTGGTTTTGTGACTTTTCAACATACTAATAAATTCTCTGCATCCCTTGGTTCTAAAAAATGAGTGGTTTGAAAAACTGTCAGCCATAAGTCAGAAACAGGTTCGGATGGAAGCATTTTCCCCTCTTCCCTGTCCACTCCAATATTTTAAAAGTCCATTATTTTTCATGTTTGTGGAAAAGCACAGGGCCACATTTCAATTTCGCCTGAATGCCATCTCACATGGTTAAAGATTTTGCAAAAGTTTATGAGGAGACAGCATGCTAGAGTTTAGCTTTTGTGGTGTGTGTGTGTGTGTGTGTGTGTGTGTGTGTGTGTGTGCGCGCGCGCGCGCGCGCGCGCGCGCATGTCCTTCCAAAGGGAAGGTGTTCTTTTCACCTCTTTGGGGCTGCGGCAGAGAAGAAAGCCTCTACAGTTTACGTTCGCTTTGTCAGCCCTGTAAGCAACCATCTGTTTCAGCGGCGGAGTGCGATCTGTCAGTTTTGTTTTAGGTGGGGATGTAGTGGCAAGAGCTGGCTCATTGTTGCTTCTTGGAGAACCGCAAAGTAATTAACCATTCCAGTACTGGCTACAAAAGAGATGCCCACTCTCAACGTTGGGCCAGATTTTTGCTTTATCCAGTGCTGGAAGTACTACAAAAAACTGAATAGCTATTCATCCTGCTCCATTGTTCCCTAAAGAGGCAACATGCTCTTTGTTATAAAGGCAACCTGGATTTTCCGACATACCGTTTCATTTCAATGTCTGTGTGCCAAAGATGGAACAAAGTCTGGGTGCTGTAGACAAACAATCAAAACATGACAGTGACAAACACCCTGAGAGACCTCATTCACCAACACATGAACAGGGACCTTGTTGTTCACAGACGATGGGAGGTGTGAGCTGGGGCTGGGAAGAAAATAGGAAAGAAGAGGGGGCAGGAGGGTGATTTTTAATATATTTGGGAGATGTGATGCTTTTCTGATTGAGCGTAACTTTATAGGGCACAATCCTAATAAATCAAAGACCCGTGGAAAGAGATAAGGACCAACAGGTTTTATATTTTATTCTATTTTTCTCATGGCTTCTCCCCATTTGTCTTTCCCTCTTTCTCTTTAATCTTCAACGTGACATTCTGCTTCATTTCCCATCCATAAAATGGGCTTAACAATTGAGCTACAAGATGTTGAAAACACCTTTCAACTGGATTGTAAAACAGATTTTGAGAACTTTTGGAAAGAGTCACCCTATAAGGGAAAAGTAAGGGAAAATGAACAAATTACTCTTTTGTTTCTAACATTACAATCTCAGAACACTCTGTAGTATGTATTTATTAATTTAACAGGACTAGTCAAGCATTATACTATCTTTATTTTCAACTGACTCTTTTATCTTTTGCAGCAAATTAAAAAGTTTGATGAAATAGTTAGGTTGCTATCATATGAGATAAGAAAATCCTTCAGTAGTGTGGGCTAAATATCCCACATTTGTAGCTATTCTAGCCCTGTACACAATGGCAGGGTTTGAAAAATTAGATTCTCATCTTCTGAACATATTCTCAAAAAGTCATTCCACCATTTTTCCTGACAGCTTACTAGATTTCTTGGGTTTTTTTCCAATTATTTTTTTTTTTTTGCTTTAAATAATAATTTATAAAGATATTTTACTTTGCAATTAAAACTACTCCTTATTAGTTAACGAGACTAATTAATCTATGTCCAATTGTCAATGTTCCTTTAGTATTTTTAGGCGTCTCAAGTCTTCCATTCTTTTCTCCACACTGAATACTTATCAATTTTACTTTTTTTCTGTAGATGTTTAGTTATCCATTTTTTGGTCTGCTATTCCAATTGTTCACTTTTTTAAAAATCTATATACATAAGTAATATTGAGCCTAACCAAAATCATGTGGGGCATGGTATGTTTTACTTCCCATTTTTAAGAAAGTTAGGAAAATTATTGCTTTTTAAATTTAATGGTGTCATTTTCTTAACACATACATATTTCACTTATGATTCTCAGCATGACTTCAAAATTTTGAAGTATTTGTATACTTAATTAAAATTAGAATCATGAAAGTGTTTAATCTCCTTGATTAAATTCAATTTTACAGCATCCTGCTGTTCCTTGTGGAAGGAGAATGTCCTGGATCTGACCTCTGGACACATCTGGTCTGGTGACCATGGCAATTATGGACATATTGACTCAACAGGTATCTTTATCCTGCTCTCTGCATCCAAAATGATATAGATCACTCTTACCAAGGTAAAGTCTTCCAGAGAATATTGAAATCCCAGCCAAAGAGCAAGCTCTTAGCAAGATTACCGAGTAAGAGATGTTTTACGTGGTGTATCTTTGACCTTCTCATTGTAATTCAATATCTGTGAAGGCAGGCTTAACATTATGTTCAACTTTGTAATTCTTCCCTTTCATTCTCACCCTCAGCCTCAGTTCTTTTGGTCTAATACAAGGCCTCAGAGTAGACTTCTAGGAAATGTCTATACTCCATAACATTTGCCTACACCCCATGCCTTCTCTCTCTTTTGTCCTTATCACTCCAGGATTTTCAAACAGAATCCCTGTGAAGACCCACTGTTCCCAAGAATTCTGCCATGTTCTTGCCCAGGCATCTCAAAACTTGTTGATGGGGTGATCACCCACCCTTACCAATCAATAAAATCTTTCCAAACTAATATATGCTATGCACTTACACTTCTACCCCCAATTCTACTTCCAGTGTGTGGATTTTCCCCTTACCACCATGCAACAGAAAGACAGCATCAGAATCCACAGGTTAAGGGCTCAGTCTCACAAGACTGCCTCAATTTAGATGCCAATCACAAGTCCAGGATGTTACTTGGGTTTCTGACCAACCAAATATAGACTGGAGGTTCCCAGGAAGTTCCAACAACCTCCTCCTCAGATTTGATTAATTTGCTAGAGTGAGTCACAGAACTCAGATAAATATTTACTTACTAGGTTACCAGTTTATTATAAAAGGATATAACTCAAGAACAGCCAGATGGAAGAGATGCATAGGACAAGGTGTGGGGGAGGGCCTTGGAGCGTCCATGCTTTCTTTAGAGGCTGCGCTCTCCTGGACTCTCCACTGGTTCACAATCCCAGAAGCTCTCTGAACCTTGTCCTTTTGGTTTTTTAAGGAGGCTTCATTACACACACATGATAGATTAAATCACCCGCCACTGGTGACTGAATTCAATCTCCACAGCCCAAGGGTGGCACTGAAAGTTCCAACCCTAAAATCACTTGACACATTCTTCTGGTGACCAGCCCCTGTCCTTAGGTGACTTAGGGGCATTCCAAAAGTCACTTCATTATCATAGCAAAAGAGACCTCTTCTCACTGAGGAAATTCTGAGGGATTTAGGAGCTCTGGCAGGAACTGCACAAAGACCAAATATATATTTCTTATTATAAATCACAATATTACAATACTAATATATATGTATAATTGTATGTATATACATGCATATATGTAGATATACATACATTTGTAAGACTTTAAACAGACAACATATCTGCATTATTTTTAGCAACAAAATCACTCCAAATTTTCCTAATATGAATTTTTAAATGCTTTCTCCATGGCATAAATATCTTTCAAAAGCCACTGCTTTTTCACTTCTTGTTAAAAATGGCACGTTTACAAATATACACACCAGATCACTTACCACTGACAGCAATTTTCTCATAATTTGTATGCAAAAGAACTTCTACGAGGGACACAAAAGTCAATTGTACCATTTTCTTTTTTCCTTGTACCTGCCTTATTGGTAATTTCTCAGTTAGTTTCCTTTACAGACATCTTATTAATAATGGCACTTGTCTATTTTGTCCATTACCTAAAATGGATAATGTAATGAATTAATCAAATTAACGTAGCTTCACATTAATAAAATTCAGTATATCACATTATTAAAAGCAGAGGTTAAGAGGGACTTCCCTGGTGGCACAGTGGTTAAGAATCCACTTGCCAATGAAGGGGACACAGGTTCAATCCCTGGTCTGGGAAGATCCCACATGCCGCGGAGCAACTAAGCCTGTGCACCACAACTACTGAGCCTGTGCTCTAGAGCCCGCAAGCCACAACTACTGAAGCCCACACGCCTACAGCCCGTGCTCCACAACAAGAGAAGCCACTGCACTGAGAAGCCTGTGCGCCACAATGAAGAGCAGCACCTGCTTGTAGCAACTAGAGAAAGCCCAGGCACAGCAATGAAGACACAACACAGCCAAATAAATAAATATATAAATATTTTTTTAATGAAAAAAATAAAAAATAAAATAAAAGCAGAGGTTAAGAGATGTGAAGATAGTATTTTCAAATTACACATCCAACAAAGAACTTGAATCCAGAATATATAAAGAATTTCAAAATCCAACAATAAGAAAATAATGACTCAATTTTTTAAAAATGACAAAAGAGAGAACAAATATTTCACACACAAAAAAATTCATATATATAAGAATGGCAAATAAGCACATGAAAAGATAATTAGCATTATAAAAATGCAAATTAAAATCACGAGATATCACTATAAACCTATTAGAAAGACTAAAATAAAAAGTACTGGTAATACCAAACATTAGCAAGAATGTGGGGCCACTAGAACTCTACTGTATTGCTGGGGGAATGCAAAATGATACAGCTATTCTCAAAAAAAATTTTTGATAGTTTTTTATAAAGTCAAACATACACTTATCATATGCTCTGGCAATTCCACTCTTGAGAATCTACCCTAAATAAACAAAAACCATGTTCACTTAACCTGTACACAAATGTTTAAATAGCTCTCTTTTTTTAAATAATTTCCAAAACTAGAAATAACTCAGAGAGATATCATTGGGTAAATGGATAAACTATGGTATAGTCACACAATGGAATACTACTCAACAATAAATAGGAACAAACTATTAATACACACAACAACATGAACAAATTTCAGAGGAATTATGCCAAGTGAAAGAAACCAGTCTCCAAAGGCATGTGTTGTATGACTCCATTTTTATGAAATTCCTGAAAAGAGAAATCTGTAGCAATAGAGAATTGTTGCCAGAGTTCATGGGTAGCTATAAAGAGATAACCCAGGGGAGTTTTTGAGGCTACTGAACTGCTTTGTATCCTAATTATGGTGGTGGTCATATGACTCTATCCATATGTTATGATTTCTAGATCTACAAACCAAAAGAAAAAAGTTAAATTACTATGTAATAATTTTGAAACGTAGAATTAAAAATAAAGGTAAGCTAGGCCAAAGTCAACCTAGCAGCATTACTACAATTTGACACGGACTAATTGAGAGCATAGTGCATGTTAGTAAAGCCTAATTTATTTCTTTTAGGTGAAAAGTAAATAGAAATAAAAAACTCTAATATGTTTTCCTGCAACTCAGTAAATGGTCCAAGCACACACCTGACTTCACACACTACAGCCCTACAACCTTCTTACTCAAAGCATGGTCTGTGGATCAGCAGCCTTTTGCATCCCTTGGGAAATTAATAGAACTCTGAATATGAAGTCTAGCAAGCTGGGTTTTTAACAGGCCTGCCAGATGATTCTGATGCATGATAAATTGAGAAACACTGCCCTGGAGTGTGTGTTAAAATACAGTTTTCTGGGCCTCAACCCCAGAGTTTCTGATTCAGTAGATCTGGTGTGGGACCAAGAATTTTAATTTTAACAGGTTCGTAGTTGATGTGGATGCTGCTGATGTGGATGGTACCACACTTTGGGAACAACAACTCTAGCCCACTTTATCCATTGCAGTAACTTCCTGCCATGTGTGGCTTTTTAAATTTTAACTAATGAAAATAGAATAAAAATTAAAACTTTAGTTTCTCACTTCCACTAGCCACATTTCAATTGCTCCAGAGTTGCTTTATTTACTATGTTGCCCTTTAAGAAACAATTTTCTGACTTTTCTAGGGAAGCACTCCCCAGTACAACTCATGGGAGTTGTACTGATGGAAATGTTCTATACCTCTGCTAATACAGTGGTCACTAGCCATATGTGGCTATTCAAACTTAAATTTTAATCAATTACAATGAAGTGAAATTAAAATTTTAATTCCTCAGTCATACTAGTCACATTTCAAGAACCTATTTAGCTACATGTGGTTAGTGGCTACCATATTGGATAGCACAGATATGGACTATTTCTATCATCACAAAGAATTCTATTTACTGCAAAGTGCTTCTCTAGATCATGGGTCAAGGAATCTTTTAAAAATTTTTCCTTAATAGTAAATAGTAGACAATTGACGCTTCCAGACCCTAACATCTCTGTCACAGCTACTCAACTCTGCCTTTGTAGCCAGAAAGCAACCATGGACAGTAAGTAAACACATGGGCATGACTGTGTTCTGATGAAACTTTATTTTCAAGAACAAGCAGCTGGTCTGCAAGCCATAGCTTGCTGACCCCTGCTCTAGACCTTTCCCATCACCAAGCCTTCAAAGTCTCTGGGAGCCTGCTTTCATACCACAAAATGAACACTCCATATCTTAATAGAAAAAGTGAAATGGGAGAGTCTTCCAATAACCCTCTTGGCTATTTAACTCTGGTTATGTCAAGACAATGTTCAAATGTTGTAAAAAGACTACGTAACATTATAGGAAGAGATTTAATGTCAAGTGAAAGGAAAAGTTGTTCTGTGGCATGCCTAAAATAAAGATATTTAGGTGCAGATTGAAACGCTTTGGAAAATGTTGCTTTACTGGCTTAGAATAGATTAATAACTACTATGGGGCACATGTTTTTTCATTGCTTACTGCTTCACAATGTATATCTCCATATATTTCTTCATTATTTTTCAATACTTGGCCTATAATTTTCCAGTTCTCCACAATAATATGATAACTCAGATCTCTGCAACTATCTTCTCAGGTATAATACTGCTTTATTCCTATCTCATTTATATATCACTGCAGACTTGTTCTGTGCTATAAATATCAATATGTTCCTCAGATGTCTTAGTAATTGATTCCATTGAGAACTACTGCAGTAAATTTTGGTTCAGTTGGTGTTTTCCATACCTCCAGTTACACTTTAAATATATCATGCCACTCCCTTTTCTCTGATGACATATGAGGTGGAACATCTTTTTATATGCTTATTTTTCACCTACATATCTTCTTTGGTGAGGTGTCTTAATTCTGTTTGCCCATTTTTTAATGGGTTGTTTGCTTTCTTAATGAGTTTTAGGAGTTTTTTGATTTTAGTATTAGTGTAATGCTAGCCTCATAGAATGAGTTAGAAAGTATTCCCTCTGCTTCTATCTTATGAAAGAGATTATAGAGAACCTACAACCAAGAATACTCTACCCAGCAAGGATCTCATTCAGATTCGATGGAGAAATCGAAAGCTTTACAGACAAGCAGCAACTAAGGGAATTCAGCACCACCAAACCAACCCTACGACAAATGCTAAAGGAACTTCTATAAGTGGGAAACACAAGAGAAGAGGATCTACAAAAACAAAAACAAAACAATTAAGAAAATGGTAATAGGAACATACATATCGATAATTATCTTGAATGTAAATGGACTAAATGCTCCAAGCAAAAGACACAGACTGGCTGAATGGATACAAAAACAAGACCCATATATACATGCTGTCTACAAGAAACCAACTTCAGACCTTAGGACACTTTACAGACTGAAAATGAGAGGATGGAAAAAGATATTCCATGCAAATGGAAATCAAAAGAAAGCTGGAGTAGCAATACTCTTATCAGATAAAATAGGCTTTAAAATAGAAAAAGTTACAAGAGACAAGAAAGGGCACTATGTAATGATCAAGGGATCAATCCAAGAAGAGAATATAAAAATTATAAATATATATGCACCCAATACAGGAGTACCTCAATACATGAGGCAAATGCTAACTATAAAAGAGGAAATTGATAGTAACACAATAATAGTGGGGGACTTTAACACCCCACTTACACCAATGAACAGATCATCCAGACAGAAAATTAATAAGAAACACAAGATTTAAAGGACACAATAGACCAGCTAGATTTAATTGATATTTATAGGACATTCCATCCAAAAACAGCAGGTTACACTTTCTTCTCAAGTGCACATAGAACATTCTCCAGGATAGATCACATTTTGGGTCACAAATCAAGTCTTGGTATATTTAAGGAAATTGAATTCGTATCAAGCCTCTTTTCCAACCACAACACTATGAGATTAGAAATCAATTACAGGAAAAAAAAACTATAAAAAGCACAAATACATGGAGGCTAAACAATATGCTACTAAATAACCAAGAGCTCACTGAAGAAATCAAAGAGGAAATCAAAAAATACCTAGAGACAAATGACAACAAAAACACAATGAACCAAAACCTATGGGATGCAGCAAAAGCAGTTCTAAGAGGGAAGTTTATAGCAATACAATCCTACATCAGGAAACAAGAAAAATCCCAAATAAACAACCTAGCCTTACACCTAAAGAAACCAGAAAAAGAAGAGCAAACAAAATCCAAAGTTAGTAGGAGAGAAATCAAAAAGATCAGAGCAGAAATAAATGAAATAGAAACAAAGAAAACAATAGCAAAAATCAAAAACTAAAAGCTGGTTCTTTGAGAAGATAAACAAAATTGATAAACCTTTAGTGAGTCTCATCAAGAAAAACAGGAGAGGACTCAAATCAATAAAATTAGAAATGAAACAGAAGTTACAATGGACACTGCAGAAATAAAAAGCACCATAAGAGACTACTACAAGCAAGCATGTGTCAATAAAATAGACAACCTGGATGAAATGGACAGATTCTTAGAAAGGTATAACCTTCCAAGAGTGAATCAGGAAGAAATAGAAAATATGAACAGACCAATCACAAGTAATGAAACTGAAACTGTGATTAAAAATCTTCCAACAAACAAAAGTCCAGGACCAGATGGCTTCACAGGTGAATTCTATCAAACATTTAGAGATGAGCTAACACCTATCCTTCTCAAACTCTTCCCAAAAATTTCAGAGGAAGGAACACTCCCAAACTCATTCTACGAGGCCACCATCACCCTGATAACAAAACCAGACAAAGATACTACAAAAAAAGAAAACTACAGACCAATATCACTGATGAATTTAGATGCAAAAATCCTCAACAAAATACTAGCCAACAGAATCCAACAACACATTAAAAGGATCATACACTATGATCAAGTGGGGTTTATCCCTGGAATTCAAGGATTCCTCAACATATGCAAATCAATCAATGTGATACACTATATTAATAAATTGAAGAATAAAAACCATATGATCACCTCAATAGATGCAGAAAAAGCTTTTGACAAAATCCAACACCCATTTATGATAAAAACTCTCCAGAAAGTGGGCCTAGAGGGAACCTCAACATAATAAAGTCCACATATGAGAAACCCACAGTAAACATCATTCTCAATGGTGAAAAATTGAAAGCATTCCCTCTAAGAGCCAGAACAAGACAAGGATGTCCATTCTCACCACTACTATTCAACATAGTTTTGGAAGCCCTTGACACAGCAATCAGAGATGAAAAAGAAAAAAATGAATCCAAATGGGAAAAGAAGTAAAACTGTCACAGTTTGCAAATGACATGATATTATACATAAAAAATCCTAAAGATGCCACCAGAAAACTACTTGAGCTAATCAATGAATTTGGTAAAGTTGCAGGATACAAAATTAACCCACAGAAATCTCTTGCATTTCTATACACTAACAACAAAAGATCAGAAAGAGAAGTTAAGGAAACAATCCCATTCACCATTGCAACAAAAAGAATACAATACTTAGGAATAAACCTAACTAATGAAGTAAAAGACCTGTACTCAGAAAACTAAAATGCACTAATGAAAGAAATCAAAGATGACACCAGCAGATATACATGTTCCTGAATTAGAAGAATCAACATTGTGAAAATGACTATACTACTCAAAGCAATCTACAGATTCAATGCAATCAAATTACCAATGGTATTTTTTACAGAACTAGAACAAAAAAACCTAAAATTTGTGTGGAAACACAAAAGACCCCAAATAGCCAAAGCAAGTTTGAGGAAAAAAAACGGAGCTGGAGGAATCAGACTCCCTGAATTCAGACTATACTACAAAGCTACAGTAATCAAGGCAATATGGTACTGGCACAAACACAGAAATATAGATCAATGGAACAGGATAGAAAGCCCAGAGATAAACTGTGGTTAACTAATCTATGACAAAGGAGGCAAGGATATACAATGGAGAAAAGGCAGCCTCTTCAATAAGTGGTGCTGGGAAAACTGGACAGCTACATGGAAAAGAATGAAATTAGAACACTCCTTGACACCATACACAAAAATAAACTCCAAATGGATTGAAGACCTAAATGGAAGGTCAGACACTATAAAACTCCTAGAGGAAAACATAGGAAGAACACTCTTCAACGTAAATCACAGCAAGATCTTTTTTGATCCACCCCCTAGAGTAATGGAAATAAAAACAAAACTAAATAAGTGGGACCTAATGAAACTTCAGAGCTTTTGCACAGCAAAGGAAACTATAAGCAAGATGAAAAAACCACCCTCAGAATGGGATAAAATATTTGCAAATGAATCAACAAAGATTAATCTCCAAAATATATAAACAGTTCATGCAGCTCAATATCAAAAAAACAAACAACCCAATGAAAAAATGGGCAGAAGACCTAAATAGGCATTTCTCCAAAGAAGGCATAAGGATGGCCAAGAGGCACATGAAAATCTGCTCAACATCAGTAATTATTAGAGAAATGCAAACCAAAACTACGAGATATCACCTCAAACCAGTTAGAATGGGCATCATCAGAAAATCTACAAACAGGAAATGCTGGAGCAGGTGTGGAGAAAAGGGAACACTCTTGCACTGTTGGTGGGAATGTAAATTGATACACACACTATGGAGAACAGTATGGGGGTTCCTTGAAAAGCTAAAAATAGACTTACCATATGACCCAGCAATCCCACTGCTGGGCATATACCCAGAGAACACCAGAATTCAAAAAGACACATCCACCCCCATGTTCACTGCAGCACTATTGACAACAGCCAGGTCATGGAAGCAACCTAAATGTCCATCAACAGATGAATGGATAAAGAAGATGTGGTACATATATACAATGGAATATAACTCAGCCTTAAAATGGAAAGAAATTGGAACATTTGTAGAGACATGGATGGACCTAGAGACTGTCTATAGAGTGAAGTGAGTCAGAAAGAGAAAAACAAATATTGTATATTAACACATATATGCAGAATATAAAAAAATAGTACAGATCAACTGGTTTGCAAGGAAGAAATAGAGACAGATGTACAGAACAAACATACAGACATCAAGTGGGGAAAGTGGCGGGGGGGGGGGATGATTTGGGAGACTGCAATTGCCATATATACATTACTAATAAGAAAAAATTATCAAACTGTACACTTTAAATATATGCAGTTTATTGTATGTTGGTTATATCTCAAAGGTTCTTAAAAAAAAAAACCATAGCAAACAACCCATTAAAAATGGGCAAACAGAATTAAGACACCTCACCAAAGAAGATATGAAGATGAAAAATAAGCATATAAAAAGATGTCCCACCTCATATATCATCAGGGAAAAGCAAATTAAAACAAAAATGAGATTCTGCTACACACCTATTAGAATGGCCCAGACTGGAACACTGATAATACCAAATGGTGGTGAGGTTGTGGAGCAACAGGAACTCTCTTTCATTGCTGGTGGGAATGCAAAACAATACAGGCACTCTGGAAGACAGTTTGATAGTTCCTACAAAACTAAACATGCACTTACCATATGATCCAACAATCACACTCCTACTGGTATTTAACCAAGAGTTTATCCACACAAATATGTGCACATGGATGTTCATAGTAGCTTTATTCATAATTGCCAAAAGTTGGAAGCAACCAAAATGTCCTTCATGGATGAGTAGATAAATAACCTGTGGTACATCCAGACAATGGATTATTATCCAGCACTAAAAAGAAATGCACTATCAAACCATGAAAAGACATGGAAGAATCTTACATGGATATTATTAAGTGGAAAAAGCCAATCTGAAAAGGCAATATATCATCTCATTCTAACTATATGACATTCTGGGAAGGCAAAACTATGGATACAGGAAAAATATCAGCAGTTGCCAGGGGTTGGTGGGGCGGGGGGTGGGAGGCAAGAGATGAATAGGCAGAACGCAAAAGAGTCTTATGGCACTGGAAATACTCTGTATGATACTATAATGATAGACACACATCATTACACATTTGTTCAAAATCATAGAACATACAACACCAAAAGTGAACTGTAATGTAAACTATGGACTTTGGGTGATGATGATGTGTTAATGTATGTTCATGAACAGTAAAAAAATGTGCCACTCTGGTAGGGGAATTTTGCTTAATTAGGTAGGCTGTGAGTGTGTGGGAGCAGCGGGTATTTGGGAAATCTCTGTACCTTCCCCTCAATTTTTCTTGAACCTAAAAATACTCAAAAACAATACAGTGTTAATAAAAAATTTTTAATAAAGAATAAAAATACCGAAGGAAGGCGGGAGAAAAAGAGCATGTAGCAGTGGTAGGAATCACAAAAGATGTTTGCATAAAATAGAGCTTTTGTAAAACGAAAGAAAAAATGTAATGAGATGTAATATGCCAGCCCCGTCAAAGCTATACTTAGGGTGCACAACGCAATCTGACTCAAAGTGAATATAATTAACACTGTCATCAGTAACTGAAGGTCTTAATTTCTTAAAAAGCAAGACCATGACGATTTCTTTCTGTCATATCACAATCTAGAACAGAGCTCTTTATACAAGTAGGTACTATGTAAATAAGTTTTGAATCATTTGGCAGAGTGTGTCTATCAGAATAGTACTGACAAATTTGCATACAAATATTGTCACCGACAAATATAGGCAGAAACTCACCAAACCCAAAAGACAACATCTTTGTCCTTAATATAAAAAACAAATGTACTGTACTCTCAAGGTAGAAGAACCGTTGTGCAGAAATTAGCCTCTAGGTCAATAATGAAACGCTTAAGACACAGTCAGGGACAGAAGTTTGGGACATGAAAGACCGTGTTATTGTGTATGTCTATATGACCCTAAGTACCATTTTACAAACCATTAAAAGCTGTCAGGTCTCCCATGACATATTATACTCTCATAAAAAGACACAAATGCTAAATTAAGTTTGAACTTGAATTAGCAAAGAATAAGAAAATCAATTTAAGTGTTCCCAGTGCAATCTCAACCCCTGCACTCTTGCTTTGCATCTGTATATTTCATTAGTATATTTTGTTACATGATCATGCAATATTTATGCAGTAACATAATATTCTCTGTATATCTAAGATTAGAGAAAAAGTACAGTTCCTTTCCATTATTTTGTGCCCTTTATCTGCTGAACACTCTGTAACATTACCCAGGGTTTGATGATTATGTAATGAAGGCCCCTATTATAATACATGGTGCACAGTTGGAGGATTACTGTGGGAACCTTAACTCTGCAAATCTTGAGTTTTGGAACAATTAAACCCTTGGTTTCAATGTTACATTCACCTCATTTTTTCCCAAAATATTTTGCTTTTTTTCCTTAAAACCCATAAGTACTGCAGCAGAAGAAATGTAACAAGAATTATAGGAGAAAGTTCCACAGGAGATGAAATAACAGCTGCCATCTGGTGCATAACAGATGTGTGTTCCACGAACTTTTTTTTTCTTTCGAGTTTTCCTATCCAAGTCCTGGCCAGACCCAAACTCTATGCCTAGCTTATGAGATCTGACAACTTTACAGCCCCAGGCTGACTGACTGCAGGCTAGTGTTTTTCCTTGAATTCATTGAAGCCCCAGGGAATAAACTAACAGGTTCAAGAATGATACTCAATGGTTATTCTCCTTCAGAAAGCTGTGAAGCACTGCCACAAAGTTCACTTATAAGAAATAAAGTCAGGAAAGTTTCCAATAAAGGATCATTAAAGATTCTGTGCCTTCGAAGACAGATATTCAGAACTTGGTGCAATTACCAGTTGCTGTCCCCAAACAGAGAAAGGAATCACCTGGAGGGTCACATGATTTCTTCCATCCAAGTAAAACAGTCCAAACCTGATTAGCCGTTAACATTTGCACAAGACTACCCTACTGAAACTGACAAAGCGACTTGCTTTCTAGCAGCTGGTCATGGGTCCTGCAATTTCTAGGGCTGGAGATTTCCATCAGAAAGCACTGACATGCGGCAAATAATTAGAAGTTTATGGAGCCATCTCCTTTGTGATTTTATAAATTAAGATAGAATTTTTCTAAAAGGTCAAAGGACCAAATTAAAATTTAAAAGTCTTTTTTTTTTTTCAAAATAGTCTATGGAAATGCTATTTTCTTTATAAATTTGTGTTTTCTTTCTGAGCTCAAGAGCAACTTACATCAGCTCTCAGATACTGCCATGGTGTTATTTTTATGGGTCAGGTTCATCTGTTCTTGATGTATTATGATCATGCTGCCCTTGACATGCCTTTAGAGTTTAACAGTTCATTTTTTTTTTTTTCTGTGAATGCAACCCTTGTCTTTTTAGCAGCCACCTATCTGGCACTAGAAAGCTCAATCAAGGACATATGGGTAACAATAACTGTGGTCTTTAGTTCTGAGACAGTACAAGTGTCACTGCTGGAGCTTCCTCCTCCATATTTTTCTCTTCTCTTGATATGGCTCCACAGGGGCTTAAATTCCATTGGTGGTAATTAATTATTTTTCTCTCTAAAGCCATTCTCATATAGAAACTTGCTTTATTAGGACCTCAACCATGCTGAAATTCTAGATGCTGCCGTGAGGGGCATCCAGATGTTTTCATGCATTATGAGGGGTTCATCCTTTCTTGGTTTATCATTCTGCCTTACTATTGCTTCCAATGATGTGGGTTCCTGATGCAGTGTGTGACCTTACTATTTGCTGATTTGTGATGCTACCCTCATCACCATCATCACCACCACTTCAGTTCTTCTCTAACTTAACCTCCGGTGATGAATCCCAGCCTGTGCACTTGGCAGAAATAGGAAGGAACCTAAAGGGTCAATTCAAGATGATTTGCCATTTGGTCATGAAGTTAATGTGTTTATAAAACAGAGATGTACCTTAAAATCATTACTGAATGCAAAGTAGTCCATCATAAAGTTGTATGTATGTCAATCAATAAACACTAAAAAATATGACTAATTTAATTGGAAATCACTGGGATAAAGCCTATTATTGGCCTCCAAAATAGGGTGGTTTTGAGGTCTGAGTCCTCACACTAGCCCGGTTTTACAGCTCTTTTATTGGAATAATCTTGTAGTCCTATTCCCTGGAAACCTGAAGCAAGTTCTTTTGGGGCTGGGAAGGGGGTGGGGGAGGGAGATAAAACCTGAATGCAGCATAATTTTCTGTTTCTACATGAAACAGTACTTTTGAAAGCGAAGCAAATTTAACTTAGCTGCTTGTACCAGAAGTGCTTGTTTCTCAAGGTTAAGAATGTGAACCAACTAAATAGCCAGCTTACTGAGACTAACAGCTTGTCCATGAAGAATAGCTTCTAGGCCCTGGCTTCTCAGAGCCCATCAATCCAAAGCTATTATATAATACACTTTCTACAATCCCAGCTCATACTCTATCTTACAAGACCTGACTGAAAACTTTCCCAGTCTGGGCCCTAAATCCTTGTTTGATATCCTGTCCTGACTTTACGTTTCTGAAATACTGTTAGGATATTGCCCGGGTGGTGCTCTTCCTCATCTAATAAACTTAGTTTTCCTTGATCAATGGGTATTTCCAGAAGACTTTCAAGAAGTCAACAGTTGACAAACCTAGAGGTCCCTTGGGCATCCAATCAAGATCCCTTCATCTGCTGTACAATACCTGAAGAAGTGCATTCCCCTGAGGATCCTGGATTCTCTAAGCTGGATCTTCAGGCTCCATGGTCTGGTCCTCATCACACATGCTTGACACAAGGAAATCCTAGGTTTCATTCCCAGTGGAACCATAAAATTTCTTGCTTCCACCTAAAATAAATACGGGGAACTCTTCATCCTCTAATTTGGGACTGGTTGGGAGTCCCTTTGACCCCAAGAGTGAGGTCTGACTTATTTTTGGGTCTCAGCTCCAATTTCCTTTTATTAACTCATAAAGATTAAGTTTATTTTCTCAATGAGGAATAAAGGGTTTTAGGAATTCTTTGATTAACAGGTAGAAAACAGCCTTTTCTTCTAACACTATGGTTTATATTACTGTCGGACCTCCTGTCATGAGTCCGTAAGAAAAATTCTATGGGGAAAGGAGTTGCATAGGCCCAGTAACTTTATCACCAAGGACTGAAGCAGTCAGAAGATCATGTAAGACAGGCAATTTTTGGACAAAATTTATAATTTGCTTTGAGTGGATGTGGTTTATTGTCATAAATTATTCATTAATAAAGTTGATTTAAAGTAAATATTTAAGGACTTTCCTGAGACAGGTCTTCATGTCCCTAGAAATGCTTTATTTAGTTTTGTCTGTCCTGAGCTCCCGCTGTTAAAGACTCACCTTTGGCAAGGTCTAGAGACACAGAATGGAAACCACCACCTCTTTCTGACTTTCACCAATTATGAGGGTCTCTTTTCACATATTCTCTCATGAGTGTATCTCTCTAACATAATTCCAGCCAAGATAATCTGACATTTCAGTGGCTTTTGGGAAAGTTTTGGCATGAACAAGAATGGTTATTTGAGAGAGGTATTAAAACAAATAGAGAAATTATAGAAAGATTCTCTGACTTATCTGTCTCAAAGAGAGATTTCTGTTTAAAACACAGGAAACTCTCCCTGTGACATGACCATACTTCAAAGGTTGATGTACAATTAAAAAGCACACAGCTTGGTGGAATTGTCAAAATTCTGAGTTACTGTTTAAATTAATAATATTTTTTCTCTCACTCTTTTTCTGTTATATGTATATACGTGTGTGTGTGTGTGTGTGTGTGTGAAAAAGTTTTCCTGAAGCTAAGCCTTCCATTCTGCTTTCAGAGGACTAAATAATTTGTCTTTTGCAGTGATAATTTAATATTGGTCTGAAACATGCAGCTTCTCATTTTTTTCCTTTTTTCTTTTCCAACTCCTTTTTCTGTTTCTTGGGTAACTTTGGTTATTAATTGATCAAAAAATAATTGTTTTTCTGTACACATTCTAAGAATATCTAGCCCAGATAAACAGTCAAGAATTTTCAAAAACAAAAACAAATTGCTCTAATGTTGTGTTTTTTAACTTGGCAAAACTGTACATAAGAAGAAAAAGTTTACCTGTGAGTTTGGATAAAAAGATAAGCTAGGCATTTAGAGCTTTTGACATGAATTCACAGTCTTAATTGACTTTTCTGTTATATATACAGAGGTTAATTTGCATTTTTAAGTACATGCAATATAAATAGATGATTACTTAAATAAATTAGAGTGATTAATTTTAGCTTAAAACAATTTTAGCCTTCTCCATAATATCACTACCAGAAAAAGTAATGTGAGCACAATATTTTAATTAATACATGATTTGAGCTTAATTTCTCATGTTTTAAACTTTTTAAAAATCTTACTTTAGTTCCATCAGTCCATTAAATTATTATTTTTACAAATAGTTTAGAGTACAAATATATACCAAAATATGTTTAACTAAATGAAATTGAATAATAGATATCTTTTTACTATCATGTATTTTTTTTTCTTTTTTTAAGAAACTTATTGAGATACAGTTGACATACAATAAACTGCATATATTTAAAGTGTACAATTTGATATTTTTTTTCTTATTAGCAATGTAGATATGGCAATCCCAATATCCCAATTCATTCCTCCCCCCCACCCCCCGCTTTCCCCACTTGGTGTCCATATGTTTGTTCTCTACATCTGTGTCTCTATTTCTGCCTTGCAAGTTGATTTGTACCATTTTTCTATATTCTGCACATATGCATTAATATATGATATTTGTTTTTCTCTTTCTGACTCACTTCACTCTGTATGACAGTCTCTGGGTCCATCCATGTCTCTACAAATGTCCCAGTTTCATTCCTTTTTACAGCTGAGTAATATTCCATTGTATATATGTACCACCACATCTTCTTTATCCATTCATCTGTTGATGGACATTTAGGTTGCTTCCATGTCCTGGCTATTGTAAATAGTGCTGCAGTGAACATTGGGGTGGATGTGTCTTTTTGAATTCTGGTGTTCTCTGGGTATATGACCCGTAGTGGGATTGCTGGGTCATATGGTAAGTCTATTTTTAGCTTTTCAAGGAACCCCCATACTGTTCTCCATAGTGGCTGTATCAATTTACATTCCCACCAACAGTGCAAGAGCATTCCCTTTTCTCCACACCCTCTCCAGCATTTCCTGTTTGTAGATTTTCTGATGATGCCCATTCTAATCGGTATGAGGTGATACCTCACTGTAGTTTTGATATGCATTTCTCTAATAATTAGTGATGTTGAGCAGCTTTTCATATGCCTCTTGGCCATCCTTATGCCTTCTTTGGAGAAATGCCTATTTAGGTCTTCTGCCCATTTTTTCATTGGGTTGTTTGTTTTTTTGATATTGAGCTGCATGAACTGTTTATATATTTTGGAGATTAATCCTTTGTCTGTTGATTCATTTGCAAATATTTTCTCCCATTCTGAGGGTTGTCTTTTCATCATGCTTATAGTTTCCTTTGCTGTGCAGAAGCTTTGAAGTTTCATTAGGTCCCACCTATTTAGTTTTGTTTTTATTTCCATTACTCTAGGGGGTGGATCAAAAAAGATCTTGCTGTGATTTATGTCAAAGAGTGTTATTCCTACATTTTCCTCTAGGAGTTTTATAGTGTCTGACCTTCCATTTAGGTCTTCAATCCATTTGGAGTTTAGTTTTGTGTATGGTGTTAGGAAGTGTTCTAATTTTATTCTTTTACATGTAGCTGTCCAGTTTTCCCAGCACCACTTATTGAAGAGGCTGCCTTTTCTCCATTGTATATCCTTGCCTCCTTTGTCATAGATTAGTTAACCACAGTTTATCTCTGGGCTTTCTATCCTGTTCCATTGATCTATATTTCTGTGTTTGTGCCAGTACCATATTGCCTTGATTACTGTAGCTTTGTAGTATAGTCTGAAGTCAGGGAGTCTGATTCCTCTAGCTCCATTTTTTTCCCCTTAAGATTTCTTTGGCTATTCGGGGTCTTTTGTGTCTCCATACAAATTTTAGAATTTTTTGTTCTAGTTCTGTAAAAAATGCCATTGGTAATTTGATAAGGATTGCATTTGAGTATACAGATTGCTTTGGGTAGTATAGTCATTTTCACAATGTTGATTCTTCCAATCCAAGAACATGGTATATCTCTCCATCTGCTTGTGTCTTCTTTGATTTCTTTCATTAGTGTCTTATAATTTTCTGCATGCAGGTCTTTTACCTCCTTAGGTAGGTTTATTCCTAGGTGATTCTTTTTGTTGCAGTGGTGAATGAGATTGTTTCCTTAATTTCTCTTTCTGATCTTTCATTGTTAGTGTATAGAAATGCAAGAGATTTCTGTGTGTTAACTTTGTATCCTGCAACTTTACCAAATTCATTGATTAGCTCAAGTAGTTTTCTGGTGACATCTTTGGGATTTCTATGTATAGTATCATGTTATCTGAGAACAGTGACAGTTTCACTTCTTCTTTTCCAATTTGGATTCCTTTTTTTTCTTTTTCATCTCTGATTTCTGTGGCAAGGACTTCCAAAACTATGTTGAATAGTAGTGGCGAGAGTGGACATCCTTGTCTTATTCCTGATCTTAGAGGGAATGCTTTCAGTTTTTCACCATTGAGAATGATGTTTGCTGTGGGTTTGTCGTATATGGCCTTTACTATATTGAGGTAGGTTCCCTCCATGCCCACCTTCCGGAGAGTTTTTATCATAAATGGGTGTTGAATTTTGTCAAAAGCTTTTTCTACTGCAGAAAATTTTATCTTAAAATTGCTTCTTCTCCTAAAGGTTGAAATAAAATGGTGAATATTGAAGTCCAACAAGACTTACATCTCTCTATGACATTTTATTGCATTAGAGAACTGCTCTCTTGGAAGATGGGTGAAGCTATATTTCAGGTTCATTCTAAGGGAAATATTCCTGAGGAGCCAATTTGAATAGACAACTTATTAAAGTTTCAAGCACATCACTTAGCATAGGAACT
This sequence comes from Hippopotamus amphibius kiboko, assembly GCF_030028045.1. NCBI lineage: Eukaryota > Metazoa > Chordata > Mammalia > Artiodactyla > Hippopotamidae > Hippopotamus > Hippopotamus amphibius. Next base: position 45,286,575 of record NC_080191.1, on the reverse strand, counting down.
AAAATATTACAACTTAGAAACATTTTCACTTTAAGATAATTTATCAAGTGTTTGATAATAGGTGGAGTGAAAAAAAAATCCCACCTGGGAAGAGTTCTAGAATCATTAATATGTGAAAAGATATATACAGGATTCTGATGAATAAAATGTCCCATCTAGTTGTCAACAGAGATTCTTATTTCCACTGTTCCACTCACAGAAGCCATTCCATATGTAACAGTGTTCCCAAATCTGCATTCATTACTACCCTTGACAGCTATACCCAGTACTTCCCGTGGAGATATATCCAATATAAATGCTGAGAAATTGCTAGTCACTTAAAATAGGACCTGAAATTAATTAACTTGCCTCTGACTTTCTTAACTAAGCAGTTATCTTGGTAATGTGGACAGATTAAAAAAAAAATTCAAAGGACTTTATATTAAATGAAAATACAAGCTTCTAAATTAACTAGACCTGACCTGTACAACATTTATGAGTTTGTAGAAAACAGAAGGAATCTTTTTTTTAATTAATTTTTATTGCAGTAGAGTTGGTTTACAATGCTGTGTTAGTTTCTGCTGTACAGCAAAGTGAATCAGTTATACATATACATATATCTACTCTTTTTTAGATTATTTTCCCATATAGGTGATTACAAAGTATTGAGTAGAGTTCCCTGTGCTATACAGTAGGTTCTTATTAGTTATCTATTTTACATATAATAGTGTGTATATGTCAATCCCAATCTCCCAATTTATCCCTCCCCATGGATATCTTCCAAAAAGTGGTTGGAAAGAGATTTATGAATTTATTAAAGTTAAATTTTGTGAACTTAACAGTTATGGAAATGCAACTCATTGTTACAGCAGCTCAACGTGCCTTGCAGACAGCAATATTGAGTGAAGTTCAGAAAAAAATTCAATTTAGGGAGACGTGATTGCATATCTTTTTTCTTTTTTTGGGGGGGGGGGTACACCAAGTTCAATCATCTGCTTTTATACACATATCCCCATATTCCCTACCTCCCTCAACTCCCCCCCCCACCCTTTAGCCTTCTCCATAATATCACTACCAGAAAAAGTAATGTGAGCACAATATTTTAATTAATACATGATTTGAGCTTAATTTCTCATGTTTTAAACTTTTTAAAAATCTTACTTTAGTTCCATCAGTCCATTAAATTATTATTTTTACAAATAGTTTAGAGTACAAATATATACCAAAATATGTTTAACTAAATGAAATTGAATAATAGATATCTTTTTAATATTATGTATTCTTATAATGCTATAAATCACAAGGATTTAATGTATCAACTTAACTCATAATTTCCAGATTTGTAGTCAACTTTAAGACTTTAGTCTAATATTAAGTTGTAATTAATAAATTACTTTTTTACAGATAGACAAGTTCTAAATAAGAAAAAAAATACTACACACGTTTGTCACTAATATTTTAAATAAATCATTTTTTCTTATTTTTATATATGGAATGAGTATATATTAAAAGGATATACAAATCCCTTAAATGTTATTGTTCATATGTTTAGTTCATCATCTTGAAATATGTTAAAGCTGTATAAAATGTGCTTATGGGGAAGAAAATAGATAATTCTTGATATACTACTTTCTAGTTTTTTCTAGAAATTATTCACAAAAACAAAAGGTAGCTCTTTTAGTTAAAGGTTGTAATTAATATAAATGATTTATAGAGAAATAGGAATGTGTATATAAGATAAATACACTTTGTCCTTTAAGAAACTTGTTCTAATTTATTGAAATGGCAATGTTAAAATGATATATACATACTGATTATATATAGGTGATTAAGTTAATTATACTGGAAAGATAAGATTAAAAACTTTAACTTCATCATCTCTTTGCATTGTTGTATATTTCTCTAAACATATACATAAAAAGTTACACTAAGATTAATTCAAATATTTGTAAATAATAAAAGAAGATAAATTTAACAGTGCACTGCAAATGTAAAATTTCCATGGCATGAAAATTTTACTTATCTGACAAGACTACGTCAGGTGCTGTAAATAATTAACATAACAGTAAAACTCTAGAATGTTGGTCCTTAGGTTCACATTTCTCAACTGAAAACATAAACATCTCCTTTGAATCATGTTCCACCTAGAAACATTATTAGGAATGGTCCAAAAGCAAGCAGATGACATTTGGGAAGAGAAAGCTTCCTTCCACCCAAAACTTTTCTGTAAAGATAATTGTAAACAGCTCTTATGCAAGACCCACAAACAAGAGCCATGATTGTCGCACTTCAATCTGAATGCTTTTTTTTTATTTTCACAATGACTTTTCTTTCCTCTTAGCTGTTATAAAATTCTGGATTTTTACCAGATACTTGCTATCTCTTAACTGAGATATTTATAAGATTCCATTCTTAACATTGCCTTTGGCATTCTTAGTCTCTCATTAGTATAAATTCAATGCCTGGCTATAATTTGCTTATGATTTGGTTAAACACACACACACACACACACACACACACACACACACACAGCCAAAATGACTGCTGCTCATTTTCCTAGATGTCACCCAGTTTCCTTTCATAAGAGTCACTCGTAAATTAATCTGTTGATTTCCTTAGTAATTGTACTACATCACTAAGCAACCTTTTAGATTAAAAATGGTACATACACCAGAAAGATAGATATCTAAAATCCCCTCTTATGTCAAACCTAAAAAGGGAAGTTTCACAGAAACCACTCCTTATAGAACTTTTAAAGGAGCTAGATTCTGTAAACAGCTAGGGAACAAAGACTATATTTGGATGCTATCTCCCTTATACAGACTTTACCAAAAAGACACACCACTTAGGCTGTACTCTAAACTCCTTGTCTTCAGATCTAGCTGATGAACTCTATACTATAAATGGATTACCCGATATAGGACCATGCTTAATGAGTGGTACCAAAATATTTTAATGCTATTTGAAAACCACACAGGGATATTTTGACTGAAAACATATCATTGTGTGGTCTTCTGGCATTGGATTTGCAGCACAGAAGTTTCTTACCTCTTGCCTACAAATTGGACAAGGATCTGTTATCTTGGTAAACTGACACCTTCCTGCAGTATAGCCTTGATACCCTAGGGTCTTATTGGCCTGTCAATTTCCCATCTCCAGAAAAGAGATCTGGACGTAGTTTAATTCAAAAACAATGAGCCTTGAATTAAGTTTACAAAAATTTTAGTCATTTAAAGGAAATTTGGACTGCTTTCTTCTGTCTTCAATCTTCACTTCATGTTTTTCAAGGGACCCAAAAAGTGAGAAAAATTTTACATGTTATGGTTCAGAGGATAGCAGATGAATTGAATTATGTCACTAAGGCCATATTAGTTTCCTATTGCTTCTGTAACAAATACCACCAGCTTAGTGTCTTAACATAAATGTATTATCTTCTGGAGATTAGAAGTCCAAAATGCATTACACTGGGGTGAAATCAAGGTGTTGGCAAGGCTGCAATCCTTCCGATGTCTCTAGAGGAAAATCCACCTCCTGGCCTTTTCCAACGCTAGAGGCTGCCTATAGTCATTGGCTCATGGCCTCCTATTCAAAGCCAATGATGTCATTACCCTGACCTCTGCCTCCATTGTCACAATTCCTTCCCTGACTCTCCTGCTTCATTCTTTCACTTATAAGGACCCTTGTCATTACACTGGGCCCACCTGGATAATCCACACAAAAAAAAATTCCTCATTTTAGAGTCAGCTGATTAGCCACCTCAATTCCTCCTGCAACCTTAGTTCTCCCTTGCTGTGTAACAAGCATATTTGGGGTTTCCAGGTGTCGGCAGATGGGCATCTTTGGGGGCCTTTATTCTGCCTACCATAAAGGCCAAGAGGATCATGAAAGTTTCACAGTGGTAGTTCAAAACAGAGTCTCTCAAAAACTGGGCTGTCAAGGTGGAATATGTGCTTCCTTAAGGACAGAGTGCTGCATTTACATCCCTACCTGTTCAATAAGTATATTACCAATAAATGCTAGGAACAACAAAATCATGAAATAAAGTGATTTGGCTAATATTCTTTATCTGATTCTACAGATTCTTTGGATTAAAAATGGAAGCTCTTTGGTTTTAATTTGGAAACTCTTGTCTCTGGCCTAGAAATTTGCTACAAATGATGATCATAAATAATCCTTCTCTTAGTATTTGCATTACAGTCCTCAAATGTGTGATCTCTGAAGCCTTAAATGCTACTATATGGTCAATGTCCTGGCAAATGATCCAATAAATAATATTACCACATAAAGAACAAGAAAATTTGGCAAACACAAAGGCATCAGAAATTCTATACATTAAGCACTGGTGCTTAATATATAGATTGGGATTGATCATGTCCGCAGGTTATAATCACCTGTCTCCCAGCTTAGACCAGAGAATGACCATTAAGTAGACAGAACTGAAATCAACTTTGCCCCTAAGTTAAACACTACTTGGATCATCAGGCATAAATTCTTATCTCAGAATACTGAGAACAAGCAAAGATAACTTAGCTGCTTGCTTCAGAAAGCATCTGCTCTTGGAAGATAAATGATAAACAAATAACAATTAATTACTTATTACAACTAACACCTTGTTCATCAAGTTCTTCAAGATCCTTGCTTCTCTGGGCCCACAAAACCAAAACTATTATATTATAAATACTGTCTACTCCCAACCAGTTCCCTGCCTCGAAAGACCTTAAAATCATTCAGCCATTCTCCCCAACTTCCATATTATAAGATATCACTAAGACTCTGTCAAGGTGGTATTTTCCCTTTGCTGCTGCAAGTCTAATAAATGTAGCTTTAATACACAACAGGTTTCTCCAGTCATCATTTGGGGAGTGGGGAGATGATAGAGGCCAAGTCAGAAAGCTGCCATCTCATGGTAACTTCCCTTCCCCATGGAGAAGTTACCCTCTGGTCAGAGGTCAAAGGAGCAGGCATTGTCATCACTCTTTTTTGAGAATCTTCTATCAGGTCAGCCATGAAGGCTGTGTAAGGATCCACTGGACCCTAACGCAAATCAAACCACTGTCAGTCATCCTTGACATGCCAGTACTCCAAAAAAGATCTAAAAATTATGTTCTCAAATGTGAAAAAAAGAAAATTTAGGGGGAGTTTAAGTTTGAAATATTATCATATAATATTATATCCAATGTATAGCATACCACACATATCACATCATGTAATATTACATCCCATTTATGTCTTTAAATTTATACATAAAAGTTTATATTTCAATTTCTTAATTTTGTCAGATGCCAGCATTAGGAAAGTGATGCCGATTATCATATATTTTTCTAATAAATCTAAACTGTATACAACTGATGCATAAAGATGCATCCAACTCCCCAAGAAGAGACTGTCTTTACTAAAATATCTCACTATTTTTAGTTTCTATAAAAAAGGAAATGCTTAGTTTATCTAATTATGATATTAGAGCTTTTTTAGTAGAATGGAAGAGCTTTTTTAGTAGAATCCAAGAGACTCGTTTTATCAATTTTTACTCAGAATTTGTGGGTCTATTATTATGAATCAGCTGGATATACCATGCACACACTGTCACGCTATTTTATTATACAACACATATCACAGGTTCTATCATAAGTAGTTCTAATTATGATGATTATTACTCAAGTAATCTAAAATTTAATTCCCCTAAAATGTAAAATTGGTCTAATTTATTCATTTGGGACATATCCTAACCTAGCACATAATTTGCAGGCTAAGAAAATAACACATGGTTCAAGCTCAGGGTGAACTGTTAAATGTCCATGACCACTCGAACCAATCCTTTTTATACAATTCATAATCCAACATAGTAAATTAAGTCAAATTCAGAGAAAGGATACAGAAGCAGCTCTAACGATTGATTTGTTTTCATATGAAGTTCAAAATCCCAAGGTATTATTGTTTGAATACAACATAAAACAAAAAATTTAGCTAGGAAAGCTATATTTATGAGTTGAAGCTAACAGAGCCCTAACCTCAAAAGAATATTTTAACAATTAAACTCAAGGGGCTTAACAACTTGATGCTCTCCAGCACATTGTCCTATTTTTACTATTTTGCCCCTTTGGAAACATTCTAATCCAACATCTTGACTCATATTTCAACTTGGGTTTACCCAACTGCCTCTTGATAAGTCCTTTCCTTTAGATATACCTAAAATAAATAATCTCACTTCACATTCAGATTAATTTTTTTAGCAAAGCCTATATTCAACTTATAAAGGATCTAAAGTGTAAACTGCGCTCTTCTGTAAAGTCAATCTAGGACAATCTAAGCCCAGAGTTGACTTTGATGTAGAATAAAAAGTGATGGTGGAAAAGTAAATGCACAACGTACTTTAAACACTAGAGGGAGTGAAAAAAGGAGTTTGAGGGATGGAGTGTTTTTGGTTTGCAGCAATCACAAGCAGATATTTCTTAGAACCCTAGTCAAAACTCAACAATTAAATCTGCCAATGCACGGCCAATCTTGCTATGTAACATGATGACGGTGTGTCTCAGATTACTTAACACTGGATATTCAAGCATATTTGGAAACCATGTTTTCTGTGTTGCCTTGCTGTGTGACTTTGGGCAAATCATTCAACCTCTCTGGGCCTCAACTCTCTAAGTATTAATTGAAAATAATGCAAAAAATAAAATAATCTTAAAGCTACTTATTCTAAACTTTAAATTAAATTACTAATATTCATTAATAAGGAGAAGCTGCTGAAGATTTCATGTGACTGCTAAGTTTTCAGCAGGCTAACTGCATGGGAGCTTCACCAGTATCTCTGTATCAACTTCATCAAAACTTTAAATATATATGTAACAACATTAATAAATATATGTAAAATAATAAATATTTTTCTTCTTAATGAAGATCAAAATAGATGATTAATCTTAGATTCCTGAGTTACTTTCTCAAAGAAGATTTTTCTAACACCCCACCACCTCCTCTCCACATTAGGAAAAAGCACTGCCCTTACGTCTTAAGACCAAGAGAGCCCACTCTCACGTATGTGGTTAAGCAAAGGTGCATTATAAAAAGAGTTGTGTAATTAACAGAATAGTTCTGAGAGTGAGAACTGAACTTAAATCCCTGAACTACTAAATTTAAATTTTAGTTACTAGCTCTGTGACCTTGCACTACTTAAAAAACTTTTCTTAACCCCTCTTTCCTTATATATAAAATGGAGCACATCCCTGTCTCAGGAATGTTATAAGAACTAAATATGATAATGGATTAAATCTTAAACACTAGGTTAGTAAAGGGTAGTCACTTAATACTTGGCAAAATTACAGTTTTTTATAAGTATGGTAGCCAGAAAATTAGTTAACATATTCTACAGGTTCTAAATTCTAAAGTCACATTAATGTAAAGTGGATTCTTTCTGGACTTTCCTTGAGCTTATCAGAAAGTGCCAAAAAAAAAAAAAAAAGTTTTTCATACAGCTATGTAATGGTTGCCACCTGACACAGCAATTGTAAGATGCCAGAGATCATAAAATAGCACAGATTATTAAATGTATTAAAGAGGTGCTCCAATTTTTAAAATCTTAGAATCAATGTAACAGGCATCCTTAACCATTCATGACTTCTTATGATTGAGTCTGATCCCCCTTTTTTCTGTACTTCTCTTCCACTAGCTTCTTAACTCTCCTGACTGCGCATACAACTCTCTTCAAGTGCTCTTTCTTAGTTTAATCTCACCTCCTTGAAATCTTCTCCCATCTTTCTCCCCTCAGAACACCTGTAATCCTTTATGTGTTCCTGTCATGTCGGCGTTACTACTCCCTGCCTTGCATAATGTTTATGTTTCTTTTGTTTTATCTCTTGTACTAGAGTGCCAACTTTTGAAAGCACAGAAAGTGTTTACTCATTTTTATGTCCCTCACAGGGCTTTACATGGGATAGAAACAGTACATATTGTCTAATCAAATAAATGAAACTGTAGCAGAATTACTTACATTTCACTGAATAAGTTATTTCTAAGAATTTCAAAGATAATTATGTATAGCAAAACAATGTTAACCTAAATAATTCTTATTTGAGGTAATGTAAACACAAAGTGGTTCATTTAATCAAATGAAATGAAAACTAGAAATATTCTCTACCCTACTTTTTGACCACTGAAGAAGTGGCTTAGTTCAAAAGTTCTCCAACACACCCTTTTGTTTCCTGTTATTGGATACATCATGCTTTAAAGTTCAAAAAAAAAGTGAAAAAGACAGTATTTAATGATCGTTATCATTGCAATAAGGTCCTGAACCATACTGAACAAAAATTTTTTGAAGATATCTGTAATACCATGACATCCCACAGAATGTTGTCAAAACTGTGAAGAGTTTGAGATTTTTACTGTTTACAAGTCACTCTGTTAATTGGCCATAGTTTTGTGGATGCTGACAAAAGACATGAAACCTTTGGGTCAAAAACAAAGGAAAGATTATTACTCAAAGCAATAGTGACAGCCAGAGAATGATTCTTTTTGCATTTGTTCCCAAGCCTGAATTCCCACAGGGTGATACAAAAAGGGTCAAGTGACATGTGGACACACAGTTGGTTGCAGGAAAGAAATCGCGAGTTTAGGGAACCAGATATTTATGCAGGACAGTAAGCGTATCTGCTCATTGCTCTGGAAAGAAAAGCCTTCATTTTCCAAGACTGTAAGCAAGTGCACCCTATGCTCCAGAGAGAGACAGTTTAACTGCCAAGGCAATTTGCCTACCAAACATCCTTGAAAAGATTATCTAGAAGAAAGCCACTCTGTGCCTTTGCTCAGAAGATGGTCAGAAAATGAGATGCCTATGAATAACTGTCTCCCAACAAATGTCATCATTGACTCCCATCAAAGCCGAGTTCCAGACTCCAAAGGTCACTGGTCCACCATGTATAGAATACAATCAGTTCTGCAATAATACAAAATACGCATCCTAAAAGTGCCATCTGACGTAAAACTGTGCAATAACAATAACAGAGCGGGGTGGGGGGGGCACAACAATCAAAAACTTTGTCCATGACACATTAAAAACAGTATAGGAGCCTAATAGAACCAGTAAACATATTAAATGATTAACTAAAGTATAAATACGCCAATAAATATGACAACGTGTCTTGGAAAAAACTTGACGTTTGCTTGTGGAAGTGACTGTTGAGAGTTTCAATTTTGAGTTATTGGGAAGTGGTGGAGGGGGTATCTGAAATCAGATGGAAAGTTGTAACAACAGCGGGACATGGGTATGACTCGTAATACACGTGGTGAACTGAGATAGGTGGTGAATGTTTGAGATGTGTGTGTGCGCATTTTGTGTTTGTCTCACGACTCTGAGTGCCATTCTATGCATTCGCCTAGTGTTTCTCTTCGATGAAATCAAACATAAAGAAACAGAATGTGTGATGCTCAAATTATTCCCTAATACATCCATCTCATTGGAAAATTTGGCATTTTCAAGATGAGCATGATAGCAGAACTAACTTTATGTGATAATCTATTCACAAATAATGCCTTGTTCTTATCCATTCATTAAAGCATATTTCCTGCAGCCCTCTGTTAGCTAGCATTCTTGTTAGCTTAATTTGAATCAATCTGCGTACTTGGAAGTGCATTCTTTTTATTGATTTGGGTTACCAAAAGAAAACATAACTGTGAAAATCTGGAACAACTTAGTGATTCATTCCTCGTCTTCTCATTGCAATTTTACACACACGAATAGGTGGTTTTCTTTTTAATTTGCATCTATGTGATCATTCAATGCGTATGTTTCTGAGACTCATCTTTTTCATTGTGAGATTCAATACATTGCATGAATATTTCTGTTAGGACATCATTTTCTCCAATGGCTATATAATATTCCATTCCATGCAGTTGTGAATGTAACAGCAGTTACATCAATTAACTTGTTTCTCTAAAAACATTCTTGCGGTGCTTACCTCTGAATTTTCTGTAGAACAACATTCTGGAAATAGCATTAATGGAAGAAAATCTATACAGTTTTACATTTTGACAGGTACTGGCAAGTGACCTAAAAATAAAGCACTTTCAAATTACACTATTACTCTTTTCTCCATATCTTTGCCAACACTGGAAATTATCCATCTTTAATAATTTTTGTCAGTTCGATGGTAAGTTATTTTCTGTCTGTATTTAACATAATTTAACAGTGAGAGTGAGCATTTCTTTTTTTATATATAAATTTATTTGTTTACTTAATTTATTTATTGGCTGTGTTGGGTCCTCATTGCTGCACACGGGCTTTCTCTAGTTGCTGCGAGCGGGGGCTACTCTTCAGTGTGGTGCGCGGGCTCCTCATTGTAGTGGCCTCTCTTGTTGTGGAGCACGGGCCCCAGGCGCGTGGGCTTCAATAGTTGCGGCACATGGGCTCAGTAGTTGTGGCTCACGGGCTCTAGAGCGCAGGCTCAATAGCTGCAGTGCACGGGCTTAGTTGCTCCGCGGCATGTGGAATCTTCCCAGGGCAGGGCTCAAACCAGTGTTCCCTGCATTGGCAGGCAGATTCTTTACCACTGCGCCAACTAGGAAGTCCGAGTGAGTGAGCATTTCTTATACGTGTGTTGGCTATTGCATTTCATCTCTAAATGTTTATTTATAGCCATTGCCTGCTTTTGTCATTGGATTTTTAGGTGTATGTTTTTCCAAAGTATTTATTTGTGTGAGTTCCTTATATATTATTGCTAACAATCTGTTGTCTCTGAAATTTGGTACAAATAATTCCTTCTAATATGTTTTATATTTTTAACTGTGGCATGGTTAACTGCAAAAAAAAGAAAAAAGGAAAATTTTATTCCTATAAAATATTCTGAAGTGTTTTTTTTTTCATTGTTGCCCTAATTTAGAGAAGGGTCATGGAATGAACCAGATGTCAGTAAGTAAATAAAGTAAGTGGGGTTGGACATTAAAAAAAAACAAAGAATGAATTGGGAGATTGGGATTGCCATATATACATTACTAATAAGAAAAAAATATCAAATTTTACACTTTAAATATATGCAGTTTATTGTATGTCAACTGTATCTTAATAAAAGTTCTTAAAAACAAACAAAAAAACCAAAGAAAGAACAGAAAAGAAAGAGAAACTGCAAAGCCAATAAGGTATAAAATGCCAATGAATTGTGAAAGATATCAGCCTTGCAGTGCTTTCCTCCTTGATGAATCCTGTAAAGAGCATTATGACTAATGTAAAGCTCTTTTATCTAAGGAAGAGAAAAGTTTCTAAGAGTAACACAAATCTATAAATAACACTGAGATTATTTTTACCTACTTAAAGAAAATGTAAAGGGAGATGTTATTATTAGTTTTAATTATAATAGCAATTAAATGGAAATGCTACATTTGGTGGGTACAGTAATATTGTATAAAGTAAAAAAAAAATCTATGAAAATTTCTAGCCTTATAGAATTAGTGCCAAGTCAAGATCATATTCTGTCTCCTAGGTGCCCCAACCAAAGCTCCAAAGGAGGATGGTAGAATAAAAGTGTTATAAGTCTTTGGACTCATAATAAGAAAAAAGATCAACCTAAAACAAATAATACACAGCCTGTGTCTGAAAAACATTCAAAGGAAGGCTAGAATGCAAATGTTTTCAACTTGAATTCACAACTTTAAAATATTCAAATATATTTATAACTGTTGGTGCCCCTTCTTTATGTAAGTAAAAAATACATTTTGAGAGAAATTTAATTTTTTCTCTCCAATATGATCACCTGCATTTGCAAGGTCAGTGTAAAAAAAAAACAAGAGGCCAAATTGTGACAATTCAACGATATCCGCCTTCTCAGATTAGGTGGAAAGAAATACACAACTCACGAGTGGCTGAAATATGCGAGGGTGTGATTAGAAGACGACTGTTCCTTGAGGACCTGGCAGAAATAAGATATGTATCTCTCAAGGCCATTCCAGAGATGAGAGAAATTTAGTGAACACAAACAGACACGTTGCCCACATTTCTCAGCTCGAAACATGATGTTGAGCATAGCTGGGTTCCGTTATTGCAGTTAGGCTGTAGGGCAGTGATCTGGACCTTCTTTGTTCTCCCCAGTAAGAACTGATGCATTTCAAGTCGCTAATCAGCATTGTCAGTGCATTTGCTCAGCTAATCTTCCGGCAATGCGGGATGAACAATCTGCCTATTGACTGTCTCAGCGGTCGCGAGCCCCTCCACCCTCACCCCGTGTTGATCCTCATCTAGTTTCTGCTGGCTGCTCTTTTTCCTATTTAAAAAAGAAAAAAAAAAAAAAAAAGGAGGGGTATAAAAAGCTGGCCATTCTCTTCCCCTCCCCCAAAATACAATTCTCACTCTCCTAGTGAGTTCTCTATCCCCTCCTCTCTGTGATTCCTTCTGGAATTTGAAAAATGCTGCCTAATTCTTAGCTTGTACTTGGATAATTACTGAATTTCAACCACCTTGAGCTCCCTGCTAAACGGAGAAGTGTTTCTGCTGTATTTCACATCTGTGTGTGTGTGTGTGTGTGTGTGTGTGTGGTGAGAAGAACTAATTTATAACAAACAGGGATATTTTGGTAACATCTGTCAGCACTTCATCCAGAAAATACTTGTGATTAACACTGTGTATTAGGAGATGGAGCAGGCAGTCAGGAGGATATTGACCTCTGTATTACTGTGATAAACATATGAACCTGCTGGTGGAGTCCTTTACAACACAACCCTAAGAAGGGAATAGGGGAAAATCTCTGGATTTCCTATTTTAAAACTTTTTATCATTGACCCTCCTGCAGGAATAAAATTAAAGATGAAATTTGCCAAGACTCAGCATGAATTTACTTTTACCAGAAGGTATAGGAGAAGCTGTAATATAACATCTACTTAATTATAATTTTTAAAGCTACTAGCACAACACAAAATGTTATTTCCTGAGACTACAAAATTTGACTTCACCTGTTCATGTAAAGCTGTTCACACTCAACTTCAAGCAAATGTATTTATTTGTCAGGAACAAAGTCAGAAAGGAAATAAGATAATTAACCAATATTTCTACTTAGCCTCCTCTTCTGACCTCAACCACATATAACTCCAGTCACATATAACTCAACCACATAGAACCAGTTGTATATACACACAACTACTGTGTATAACTATATATGAATCGAAAATAGAATAAAGCTGTGTCCATCCAGAAAAGCACACACCACAAAGAAGAATTTGCACTCCTTGGTCCCCAATCCCTCCCGCTTCCCCGCCCTTCTTTTCCTTTGTTTCTCTAAAGGAAATAAATACACAAAATATCACCATTGGAATGGAAAACTTTCAAATATAAACACACTTCTCCTACTAATAGCAATGTCTGAGGAGAACAGTCATGGCTTAAACATCCAAGATTTCTAGGCATAGTTGATTCTCATAGAGAAACTCAAAATCTTCAGAGATGGATTTTAGATCATCTGTACTTTTGTCCTATGGGAATTTAGACAGACTGGAGATTGCCCATGGATCTAATAAATGTATCAGAACCCCTTTATAAACAGGTTCCGTGTCTAGCACGGTTCTATGGCTACTCTAAATTTTCTGTTTAGCACAGGAAACTTGGACTCTCCTGGGGCATGTAGTAGAGTCACATAAATTTGAAGGACTCAGTGAAAGAAGCACCTGCAAGTCAACACACTGCTGATATAGTTACTACATATACTGTGCTCCCACGGAGCTTTGCTCATCTCTTTGTAACAGCACTTACTCTTATCTTGTAGTTTTTCTATAACTGAATCTGGTATATTCTCTGGCAGACTTTGATCCCTTGAAGGTCAGCTTAAAGGTAGTTTTCATTCCTCTTATCTCATCATGTGTGCAATGAGGCAAATTATAAATATATATGAAAATAAATAAAAGTTATCTGTGCATCCCAAGAATCTAGTACAATGCCTGGCATACAGACAGAAAACAATCAGCTCATCTGATTACAAGAAGTAATTTGTGAATAAATATAAAGGAAGGAAGGAGACCCAGATATTTTGATTCAAACCTCATTTGAATTCAAACCTTCTATGACCATAGTTCTATTTTTTTTAAGAAATTTATTTATTTATTTATTTATTTTATTGGCTGTGTTGGGTCTTTGTTGCTGTGCGTGGGCTTTCTTTTAGTTGCGGTGAGTGGGGGCTACTCTTCATTGTGGTGCACGGGCTCCTCATTGCCATGGCTTCTCTTGTTGCGGAGCATGGGCTCTAGGTGCATGGGCTTCAGTAGTTGCAGCACATGGGCTCAACAGTTGTGGCTCACAGGCTCTAAAGCGCAGGCTCAATAGTTGTGGCGCATGGGCTTAGTTGCTCTGCGGCATGTGGGATCTTCCTGGAGCAGGGATCGAACCCGTGTCCCCTGCACTGGCAGGTGGATTCTTAACAATTGCACCACCTAGGAAGCCCCGACCATGGTTCTCCTTGAAGCCACTACCTCTTTTCCTTCTTTTCCTGCCAAACATCTTGCAAGCAATTTCTACATTTACTGTCTCTAAGCAGAAGTGTCCAAGACAACTGAAAGTCTCAACAACTCATGTCATTCAAAGGGGAAACTGACATGGAAAACTGGTCACTAAAAAAAAGTTTTTAAATAATTTAATCACAAGGTATTGATATTTTGCTTAAAGAAATAAGCAGAATTTGAAAACCTTAAAGCCATCTACAGAAAAGTTCGCAGAAATCCTTATTGAGATATTTATTGTATTTTCTTATTTTATTCTGGCTTTCTAACAAATTCCAGTACCAGTATCTCTTCCTAATGATGATTTTTTTTTTAATGTTTTGCAATCTCTGAAAAAAATGCTTTTAAGGACTCACTGTCTAGTCCTCTTGGTACTGGATATGACTTATGTAAAAAAGTTTTCACCTTCTGAATCTTTATCAGAACTTCAAAAGTAAATTTAATCCTTTTGGACAACTCGAGCTTAAAAGACTTTATTCCAAAAAAGTGAAATAATCTGGTACTGAAGACACACAGAATCACTCCCCAGCACTGTGGGCAAGTTCTCCGGTGGGTGGGTTTGTTAAGTTTCAAATGAAAGGAACTTGAGGGACTCAATCTTATTTTCTCATTTATAGTTTTTCTTATTTTTTTATTTTATTTATTTATTTATTTATTATTTACTTATTTATCCTCATTTAATGAGGTTTTGTTGTTGTCCTTGTTTCATGAGCCTTTATTATGATAGTGTTGAGACTACCAAAGGCAATACCATCTTGCAAGGTCAATCAAGTTCTTGGTTCAGATTGGTAGACAAAATTTAAGGCAAGATCCCACTTCAACAGCATAGTGCCAGAAAAGACTACAAGTGAGATCATGGAAAAGAATGTTGTAATGATATAGAAGCTTCAGATCTACTGCCCTGTAGTTTTTGCTACCTACACTTCACAAGGTCTTCAATGTGCTGGTCTTTAGATTGTTTTTAGCATTGAATTAGCAATTGTTAAGAGTACAATAGAGCCAAATTCCCTCATTTGTTCTTTTTGAGAATAGATCAAGAGTCCACTCACGCACATATAAAATCCTATTAAGACCCAGAGGAAGGGTCCCCATAAACTTAATCTCCAAAGGCATGCCCTTTTAAATATCAAAACTCTTTCTGACTTACTTCACTCTGTATGACAGACTCTAGGTCTATCCACCTCATTACATATAGCTCCATCTCATCCCTTTTTATAGCTGAGTAATATTCCATTGTATATATATGCCACATCTTCTTTATCCATTCATTTGTTGATGGGTATTTTGGTTGCTTCCATGTCCTGGCTATTGTAAATAGTGCTGCAATAAACATTACAGTACATATTTCTTTTGGGATTATGGTTTTCTTTGGGTATATGCCCAGTAGAGAAAGACAAATATTGTATGCTAACTCACATATACGGAATCTAAAAATGGTACTGATGAACTCAGTGACAAGAACAAGGATGCAGATGCAGAGAATGGACTGGAGAACTCGAGGTTTGGCAGGGGTGGAGGATGACAGGGAAGCTGAGACGAAGCGAGAGAGTAGCACAGACATATATATACTACCAACTGTAAAATAGATAGCCAGTGGGAAGTTGTTGTATAACAAAGGGAGTCCAACTCGAGGATGGAAGATGCCTTAGAGGACTGGGACGGGGAGGGTGCAGGGGACTCGAGGGAGGGTGGGGGCGAGTTGAGGGAGGGAGGGTATACGGGGATATGTGTATAAAAACAGATGATTGAACTTGGTGTACCCCCAAAAAAATAATAAATAAATAAATTTAAAAATAAATAAATAAATAAATATCAAAACTCTAATTGGAGTGTTTTATAAATGGTTAAGAAGCTTTTAAGCGATTTCCTTTTATTATCACAGTAATTCTGCAAATGTGTGAATGGAAAGTAAACAAAAAAATAAGTATAAGCTCCCCAAACTGGAGGGGAGTGAAAACAGGACACCCACACGGAAAAGACACATCTCTCACTATGCCCCCTCAAAACCTCCAAAATCTCAAGAAATGCTATATCTAAGAGGAAAACCCAGATACAATTATAACTAGTTGAAATTATATTTTGAAAACAAGATTTAAGACTTGTATTCATGGCTAAAAAGAAAAGTTAAAACTAAATGGAAAAGAGATTTACATTTGTTTAAAGTAACTTTATAGACTCCTAGAGCAACCAAAAAGAAAGTGCCCATGAACTAAGTTAAATTGTATCACAAATGGGTTCAAAATAAAAGAACCTATCAGAGAAATGGAAAGCAGGAAAAAATTTAAGAATGCCTGAAAGTAGAGAACGAAAATATGAAAACAATGTGACAATTCAGAAGTTAATCTTGTACTAAATCACCCATGGGTTAAGAGTTGATTTATTATATTATTGTTTTAGTAAATAAAGAGAGTCATCTCTTCCCTAGCTGTGTGATCTTTGGCTAGTGACTTAACCACTCTGGACCATTTCCTCACCTGTATAATAAAGACTATCATAAGACTAACCTGAGGATAAATTGGGTTAATACATGTAATGCACTTGACCTGGTGCACTGTAAACGATTCACAAGCCTTACTACGCTTAGCCTCCTTCCACTCCTTCTCTCTGCACCTTAGTAGTATACAGTTCTTCGTTCATGTTGGCTGGAATGATCCAGTAGGAAACAGAGACACCATGCCTCCTCCCGTTGCTGTGCATCTCA
The DNA here is from genome assembly GCF_030028045.1 of Hippopotamus amphibius kiboko. Taxonomy (NCBI): domain Eukaryota; kingdom Metazoa; phylum Chordata; class Mammalia; order Artiodactyla; family Hippopotamidae; genus Hippopotamus; species Hippopotamus amphibius. The sequence continues at coordinate 45,269,438 of NC_080191.1, read as the reverse complement.
CAATACATAACGTCACACATTGGCAGTGTGGCCTGGTGTCCTTCAAATTGGATCACTGTCCTAGGAATGAGACCAAGGCACAATCCCATTTTCTTTCATTTTCAAAGAAGGAACTCACACAATTATGTTTCACTGGCTTCAAATGCATTTCCTTGAATTTTGAGATTTCTTTTCTTTTTTCAAAAGTATTTTATTGAATAAAACCTGACCCGTTTGTTCCCTGATTGCCAGTTTTGAAGCGGCTCAGCCAAGACAATATCATCAATGAAGGAGAGCATGTGCCAGCGGGGGGTTTCCCTTCTTTTTCTGAGGGTCTGTGATGTTGGTTTTTCAACAGCAACTGAGCTCTGAGTAAACACAAATTTTTATTTCAGAGTAAATGTTTTCACGTTTGACGGCACCTTTGTTGTCTGAGAATGTCAATTGTGTTTTGGTTCCCAAGTTGATAGAAAAAGAAAGAAATCACTTACAGAGCACATTTATTTCTCACAACAAAACGGTCCAAGGAATACATGTACACATGCAGACTCACAGAACGCAGGAAGAAGAATCAGTCAATCATGCCAGCCTTAAATGGAAAGGGCCACAGCATGCTACGTCTCTACAAAGACGGCAAAACACAAACAGAAAAAGACTTGGTCTCTGTTTCCCCAAAAACTTGGTTCAGGTTTGTGTTCCTTCTTCTGAAAAAAAGGAACTTGAAATTCAACATGAAACATGGTTGTGCTCAGATTCTGAAAATACACTTATTAGTGAAGTTGCAAAAAGATGACTTCAGAAGGAGATTTGCAAGCATGTGGGAAACAACTTCAGCCCTTCTAATTATTGATAGAGTGATCTCGCTCGTTATTTTCCATGTTAATTTAACCCCTGCTTCTACGAATCCGAGACAGAAGACACTCAGGTTCCTTCAGGCTGTATCCTTTCCATCACAAATTGTTATTCACACGTCCTTCCAAGCCTCTACAAAGCTGTCTGCAAGTTGAAGTTTTAATGAACACAGTTTAAAGAGTCACAAAATCAAGTGGAAGGTTGGCAACCATCTGTTGAATCTGTGTTCCATAGATAGACAATCCCCACCATTTAGAAACTGGAGTGGATTGTTTTGCCCTGAATGGTGTGAATTTCCTCTCCAGGCAGTCCAAAAGCACAGATAATGACCACGTTGTGCTGGAGAGGCCTGGCCTAAGCCGTTGAGACCAGAAATAAAATCATACATTGTATTCCTTCTTGAAGAGGTCAGCTTGCTTTATGCACACTATCTAATCAATTCTCAAAGCATTCCATTGAAATGAGGGAGAGGCCGGTACAATATTCACTTTACAGATGGATAACCTGGGGCTCCGAAAGGTTAAGCAGTCTGCCAAGGTCACATGGGGCCATTTCCACACAACTGCAATTACCTGGGCCACGCAGGCAAAGAGCAACAGACACAGACCGCAGACTGCTTTCACTTAAATGAAGGCACAGTACCTGAACGACTACAGAAAAACAAGGACTAGGCCAGAATTATCCAAATAAGCTGGCCTATATGCCCAGATTCTCCAGATGATTGACAATTTTCTATTCAACGTGAAACTGGAAACAGTTGGCAAGGCAGAGAAACAGGAATGAGGTCACAGATTTGCTATTTATAGGCTATCAGCCAGTGCACTCAGCTACTTTTCAGTTAAGGTGAATATAGAATGTAATTTTCTTTTTCCATCTCCATACAGAGAAACTACTTTCAGAGAAGGAAATTATAGAATTTAATAATATTTCTTGTGACATGGTGATTTGCTTTGTGACGGTCTCAGCAGCGTTTACCACGTATTCATCAAGGCTTATTGACCATAAATAAAAATGTAGTCACATTCTTTCTTGCTCCACACATTTTTTTTAAATAAAGCAATAAAGATTCCATGGGCTTTTTTTCCCCTCACCTACAAAACATTCATTGAATTTGCAAAGTTATAACGAAACAGAACACCAGTGTGGACAAGGAAAACACAAGGTGGCCGTTTATGAGGAAAGTGTTCTAAAGCAACCTGATGGGCTTGTTTGGCTGCAAGAGTTAATTCCTGTGAAAAATACACTTCCGCACATTTCCTTTGGCTGAGCGTGGTCTGAGGCTTGTGAAGGCTTCAGACAGTGAGCAGGGCGCGGGCCGGAAGCCACCACTTCTTTTGATGTAGATTGAGGCATGACAGTAGCCCCTGCGCTAAATATCAAGTTTTCTTTCTCTTCTGCATTTCTCCCAAACAATGAAAAGAGATTCCTTTAACCCAAATATACAGATAACAGTCCTAGCGCACACCAGAAGTTGCAGATTAAAATGCCTCATGTTTTCTGGGACTCACCAACCGTAACCAAAACTAAACCAGCAAACTGAAACAGAGAGCTCTGAATGAGATTCAAGATTAAAAATAAAAGGCAATGAAACCAAGGGGAAACTGCCCATGAAGTGTCTCCAAACTTCTAATTTAGAAGGGATTGAAGGAGGATGAGGAATGAGAGGATGAGGATGAGAACCCTTTACCTTTCCTCCAGGGAAAAGGCTCTGAACCGTCTGGGAACCTTGGGTGTCCCAGCCAGCCTGGAGTTGCTGCAGCTGAGGGTGCCCAGCTCCTAGGACCCCGCAGTCAGTGCCCACATTGGCTAGATCAGGAGTTCTTGCCTCGGAGTATGGACAACAATAGCCTGGAAATCTCGCTCACATGCAGACTCCCAGGCTGCACCCAAACTAACACTGATGTGATCACTTTGAAGTTCCCAGAAATCTGCAATACAACCAGAACCTCAGATAATCCTAGGACTGCACCTGGAGGCTAAGAAATTAATAATGTCCTGTGGAGGGTGTTTCCAGAACCATTTACACACGCAGGAAGCCAGAGTATTACCTCAAACCCTGCATTTGATGGACATGACGACCTGCCTCTTTAATGGATAAGTATATGGAAAGGCCTAAGAACAAATATAGACTATATCATTTAAAGGTCTCTTTTCACCCACGAAATGAGATGAAGGTTAAATTTGTTAAAGCAGTCATAGCTGCAGCTGCCAATTTGGAATTGACAATCAGTTTTACAGGCAAGACTGGGCAAAAAAAAGATCACTCAGAGACATTTCAACCTCACCATCAACCTTTTTTACATGTAAAATCTATTTTTACAGATGCATAGCTGATTGTGTGTGCATGTGTGTTTCTTCTACTGACCAGTGTCTTCTGTGCCTTGCCCCTCCCCCACCTCACCATATGCCAGTCTTTCTTCCTGTGCCCTCACTGTTCCCTTTGTCTCATTTGACAGCCCCCCTTTGTCCTCCTTTTCCCATCATCCAGCTTTTGTCAATACAATAAAGCTTACAAAGAGGATTGCTCATTGGTGAGACTGTTGACCAATTTATGGAGAAAGGAACAAGAATCCTCAAAATAACAACTCAACACTTGTTAACATTTTAGGATTTGCAGAGCATACTCACATTGTGTCATTTGACTTCTCACAAAACAAGGCAAAAAAAAAAATAACAAACCAACAGAGGTAGTATCATTACGCCCAACAAAGACGCTGATATGGAGAGTATAAGTGATTTGTTCTAGAACACATTACTGGTAAAACTTCCAGTTTTAGTTACTCTGCTCTTTTCCCATACTGTTTGGGAGAAGTGCTTCTAGAACTACTCAGAATTTTTATATTATTGAAGCGTTCCAGTTTGAAACTCAGATTCTAAAAAAATTGATTACATAAAACCACTGGACTGTAAACAGGATTCAATTTATCCTGAGGTAATTTATCCAATGGTGTGAAGAAAAGCACTTTTTGCATTTTCCTAGAAAGGGGACAGAAAAAAAAATAGCAAAGAGCAATCATGCTGTAAATTCATGGAAGGAAGGAAGTCTTTTCATCCCCAGCACTTACCCAGCCTCTTCCATGGCTCCTGGGGGTCTTCTGAATTCAGTCCAGTGCATCTCTGAACATTTTAAAGTTGATCATTCCAATCAACAAAAGACCAATACTCAACCATCCACCCTGTCTTATTTGGAAAAATCACGAATTAGCTGAAATATACCACAGAATGATATACTGTTGAAACTCTCCTGTTAAATTAGTCAAGGTAGTTAAAGCAATAACTGAGAACCTGTTATATGTAGGCAAGCACACCAGACAAGTCATGGGAAGAATTTGAGAAGGCCAATTTTCTAACTTAGCTACTAAGCTGGATCAAATAAATTAGATAACAACTAACACTCTGCTGTACTTTAGAACTTGTAGATACAATATTTGAGGCCCAGAAGGATTCCCAATTGCACCGCTACTCTTACAGAGGGAGACAACTAATGCAAAATGAAAGAAAAAGGTAATCAACTCTCCAGTGCTGTGCAGTCCTCTAGGTGCTGTAAAACATCCTTATCATTGTTGTAAACAAATATTATAAGGTTATTTTTAAAACACCCCCTTCAAACCAATTACAAGCTATTTTGAAGTGGCTTTAGAGAAGCGCAAAAGAACTTAGTGCAGTTTTAATTTGCATCCTTTATTGCCAGCAAGCAAAACTTTGGATTTGCTAAAGATGGAATTCCAAGTAGTCTGAGAAACAGTATCTCCTTAAAAGCATGTGGCAGAATTGTTCATCAGAAGATTGTGCTTTAAAGTCAGAATTCTATCTTACATTTCTCCGAAGAGAGGCCAACATCTCACATTGTTGGGTTTTTTCCTGGTTCGAAGTACTCTCTAACCTTCTCTGAGACCAATGCTTAAGGCTGAGGCAGTCATCTCATTTGGTGGCTGGGGGCAGTAAGGATTCTGAACACTTAGCAGTACATGGATATTTCCTGCTTATGGAGGTCAAGAGAAACAGTGGCTGTAAATCTGAGAGAAAGATTTGACCCAAAGGAGAGACTTAATGACAGAGTAGTGATGTAGATACTAAATGAACTTTATATGCAGAGGATGCTAAATAAGGACCCATGGAGACATAGAGGAATGAGGCTGTGTGACATAGCCTGCCCTGGCATTCTCATCTCAAACCCCACCTGCCTGTTCTGGAAGGTGATAATACGCAGAGGTATGCCAGCTAGATTTTTTCTAAAATACAGTTACAGATAGGTCCAGATTTATTTAACCTACTCTTGTTGTACTTACATGGCTTATAAAAATGGCCATTCTACAGTGCCCTGGGGCCCCACCTCGACATGCTTCCATCAAGGACTCCTCCTTCTCTGAAGACCAGTAATACTGGTTTACAGGAATTTGGTAAGAAGCTGTCAGATAGTGAAGTCATTCCTTAGTCCCAAATTGTTTTTGTTCTTCACTTCAGTCACTCCTTCAGAGTTCCCTCACCTCCCAAGCACCCAAGACCTGATTTCTGACCCCACATTCCTGCTTCCGAGAAAAAATTAGATTGAATAAAATGAATTCCCACTAGGTAATTTATATCTTAATATATTCCTTCATGCAAGAATTTGCAGAAGGATTATACTAACTAATGGTAGGATTAAGGCATTTGCCACAGGCTGTTGACAATTTGGAAGGTTTTCCTTGGAGCTTCTCAAATACTGCTGTGTAGGTGACCAACATCATCTTCTAATAAGCCTTGAATGTGAAAGTAGGTAGAGAACTACTTAAGATTTCATATGTAACTCTACAGTGGAAAATTGTGTTAGTAAAGAGGGCAGGATGCCATCCCTTGCTCTTTTGACTACTGAAGCAAATCACTTACTATGAAATTGTTTTAGAGAAAAATAAAAATAATATCCCAGAAGTCAACAAAATGTTCAAATATAGAAAATAAATATATGATGATTCAGGTAATACAGTTCTTATACCTCAGACAATTCCTATAATTTGAACAAAAGATGATGAAATATTTGAAAGTCAAAATCAAGTATCTTTTAATTGATCCAATAAATATTTAACGCTTCACTTCATTTCATCTTGTGCACACAACAAGGGAACAGTTAGTAGACTGTGATTTGAGACAGTTGTTGAAAATTCCCTCCAGGGTGGTCATGCTATATAAACACTGCCAATACTTTGAGAGAACACTTAATGTAGTGTATCTAGGTTTTAATTGTTCTGCCCTGGCAATTCTCTGGGGATCACACATAACAAAACAGAGCAAGAACACAAAGACAAAGAGAAAAGTTGATTGTTTGTTGTGGGGCACCAAGCGTGTTTATGTGGTTTTGTATAAATGTTTGCATATAGCATAAACACACACACACACACACACACACACACGTGAGGGAGACCAGATTATGACATCTGAAATCTCTTGGTTCATTGAGAAGCCCAGAATTGGTCAGGTTAAGCTCACAGTCTTGATGAACATTCCCTGTGCTATAAGAGTCCTTCAGAAATTATGCATTTGGTCAAAGAAAAGGCCATGGACTATACCAACTTATACACATAGGTAGCAATAGTATAGGAATGCTTGGGGACAGGCAAAAGTACTGCTTTCCTTTATATATATTTGAACTGCAAGGTTTCATATTTAGCTTAAAAGCTATCTAAGGTACCCAAGATGAACAAACAAGTAACCTAAATTGAAATGGCAAATATATCCACTTCCTTAAATTAGCTTTGCAAATATATTTGATCCTCTTCTTACTATAGCATTATGAGGCTACTTTCCGTAATGAGTAAGAGAGAAAAAGAAAGAAATGAATTTACTATTATGTGATCAAATTTACAAGTATTTTCACACTGCATTTATGATGGATTTCACAAAGATATTACCATATTCTGCTAATCAACTTTTATACATTCAGAATAAATCAATGGAGAAAGTAAATAATACCAAGATAATGCTGAGAGCATATTGCAATATCAAAAATCCTTGCAGAGTGTAGAAAAAAGGATAAAAACAAAGCTGAAATTAACAATTTTGCTCATTTATGAAATATTTTTCTTAAACCTACATGTATTTATTGTTCATAAACTAAATTTTCCTTTAATAACCAGCAAATTTATATCTAATGCAAATTCGATCATTTCATGATTTGACAATTTAACAGATATATGCTGTCTTTATTAGGAAATCTTAGCACACTAAAACAAATTATTAAACAAATTTTTTAAAAGTTGGTGGAAAACTAGTAAAAAAATACCTATATTGCAACTCTGAAATTAGCTCATGTATAAGATGAAATATAGTAAAGATAGAAGATGAATGATATATATCCAGGAAAGCTTTATTTGGCACTGGAAAATGAAAGCCAAATCTAACTGAAACTTTGTAAGATGCTAAAAGGTAAAGAATAATAATAGACTCCTAAAGAAATGATTTAATGTTAATAGATGACTATCAGAAACAACTCAAACCCACCTCTCAAGTATGCTAGGAGTGTCAAGCTGGGAGGAATGAAGAGTAGGATGAAAACTAATCAGGATGTATCCTGGGACAAAATTCATCCTTATTAAGAGGGTTGGTCCCTCCAAGATGAACCAGCTGTTAAAATATCAAGTCCAAGGAGAGTAATGACTCTATGGATGGCAAGATGGTCATCCTTTGTCTTCGAGGGATATGTCTTTCTTATCTGTGTAACCCCAGTAGCTGACATGATTTCACATTGAATAAATGTGGAAGAAATGAAGAAAGAAAAGAAGGAAGGGAGAAAAGGAGGAAGAGAGGGAGAGAGGAGGTAGGAAAGAGGAAGGAGAGAGACTGAGGGAGAAACAACAAAGCAATGAAGATAGATTATGAGACACAAAAAGCATGTTTTATTGTTGTAAATGAGTTAAAATATTTAGAATCAAGGAAATTATATTCAAGTTTAAAGAAAGTTGCCCTAATTCTCAGAAAAGAGAATGATATGCATTCCAGAATTCACAAAGTAGTAAGCTTAAAGTTGATCCCCAAACATTTTCTAGAATGATTTGTTAAACAGACACCAAGTAGGTAGTCTTTTGGAAAACAGCATAGTGAACACTAGGAGCCAGCATGACTCACTAAGAAAAAGTTATATCAATCAGCCTTCATTTTATTTTTTTAATTGGGTTACTAGATTGTAAATATATAGGGATGCCATATTGGAAGCCCAAAATAGAGTGCATGCTAACTTGAGAAGATATTAGCCGTGGCATCATGACATCCTTGATTATGTGTACAATTATGTGGACTCACAGCTGCTTGATGCCTACATCAGAAAGGTGTTTATATATAGAATTTTATCAACCAAAAAGGTGGTTCCTAATATTTGTTCAAAGCCTTAGTCCACAGCCTAGTATCACTCTGTTTTAAATAGATAAGTTGGCTAAAGACAGAGAGAATGTCCTAAAGCTAAGAGAAATAGCAACAAATAAGTTTCAAAATTACCCTAATAGATGAAAATGCTAATCTTAATAATAAGATCAAAATTTAAAAGGATAAACAGCAAATCTTCCTGGTAAATTAAATTATCAATTGCACGAATATGTTGCTTGTATAAAAAGTCCCGGTAATTTTTGTTACCTGAAGACAAAGAATGAGCTAACTGATTTACGACAGTCCAAGTGGTCCATGGATAGAATGCAAGGGGCCCATGAACTTGAGGGGGAAAAAAAAATACATTATTACTTTTAGTAACCACAGACAGAAATTTAGCCTTTCCTTCGGTGTGAATGTAGGCAAAATACCACAGTAGCCTTAGCAGTACCTGTAACTCTGTTGACAAAAGTAATCACAGATATTTTCCTATCACATTAAAACTTTTGTACACATCTCAAAATGGTATCTCTGCTTCACCACTTCAAAATTAAATAACTATTGGACCCACCACTAAATCTTGTTAATAATATATTAATAAAGAGATGTATACATACAAATATATAATACTAAACCACAGATTTCTTTTCAATACTTTGATAACTGCATTTTAATATAATTTGTTGGTTTGTAACTCCATGCATTTTATTTTATGCACTTCAAAACATTATTCTGAAAAGTGGACATTTTACACCACTGACATAGGAGTCAGTGGTGCAAAAAAAGTTAGGAACCCCTTTGATAAAATCTATATATATTGCTTTAAAATGTAGGCTGCATTTATACAAATATGTGGCCAGTAGTATTTCACAGAAAATCTGCTGATTAGCTCACACACGCACTGATCATGCTTTGATCTGCATTTCAATATTAAGATATTGACAATTGGAATACATTCAAGTGTATAAAGAAACCATAACCAGGTTCATAGTGAAGAGAAACCACGACTAGGAAGACAAGTCTAGAAATTATATCATGAGGAACCTAATTCCTTTAGAAGCAATTACTAATTAGAGCAAGATTCAAGGGAGGAACCATGATATGGAGAAAAAGAATATGTGCTTTCGTTGAGACAGAACTATAAGCATCTTCTACATCCACTACTTACTGCCATGTTATCTTAGGTGGTGATTCAATATTCTGATTCTGTTTTGATGTCTATAACTTGAAGATAATGTGCACAATACAGAGTTGTGATGAGATTAGGAAAAAAATGTATTAAAAATTCTAACAGTGCCTGGCACATAATATACCCCCCAAGAGTTTTATCATGGTTGGCATGGTCTTGGCAAGGGAACCAAAATGATAAATTCATATGCCCAGATGTCTTCTACTCCAGCAGGGGCTGGAATGTAGTTTGGATGAGCCCTTCTATGCTCAAGAATATGGAAGCTGAACAGCTCTGTTTTATCTTGCTCCAGGGGACAGAGCGAGGACAAAGGGTGCAAAACAGATTTTAGCTCACGGTCATGAAGAACGGCCTAGCAATCAAAACTGTCCAACAATGGCTGCAACTGCTTCATAAAATAATGAGGACCTTGCTTCTCTTTGTGTTCACACAGACGTTGTATTCCCATGTTCTCTGGACGTGTAGGAGGAAAGCTTGCTGAGATGGGTGGGGTACCTGCCCCCAGCCTCACGGGTTACCTCCAGCTGTATGCCTCCATGTCTCTGTAGCCTCACAAACAAGGGCTAAACACGAATAATGTATCAGGCTGTCAGATTCAACAAATGTTTTTCCTCTACTTCTGAGGACCACAGTTATCCTTTAAATAAACATATCATTAATTTGAGAATAGGATTCCCAGCCTCTGGTAAAACAAACACAATATTGGACAGGGAACATTTATATCTCAAAGAGGCACAATGACAGTCATAGCTACAGGATTCCAAAATGAACTAATGTTCAATTTTGTAATAATTAATGACCACATAAAATGGCTGAAAAGGTAATAAAAATGAACATGAGTCTGCTATAATCAAGGAAATCCTTAAACAGACTACTGTTTTCTCAGGGGAATTATAGCCCTAAAGTCAGTTCCAGACAACACAAGTAAGACTGTTAATGAAAAGGCCTATCTCCAAAAATGGCTGAGTAGCAAGTTGAAAATTTCTACTTTGAATACCAGTGAAACAATCATAAACATTTTCTTACCAGATGCACTTCCCAGATTGTAAGGACACAGCGTTTTAGTGAGTAAGGAGAGGCAGAAAGAAACGGGAAAGTTGAAAAGCAATACTCGAGTTAATCAGTTGTTTTAATAAATACTCAAATACCCAAGAGATAGTTATATATAACACAGTTGACAGAAAGAACATTCTTTCTTTTCCTTCTCTCCTTTTTCCTTAGTATATTCTCTCACTTCCTCTCTCTCCTCTGGTCATTTTCTCTCCCCAAAGGGGCCCCTTCAATTGCTTACAAACTCTGATTTTCCTCATGTTTCCACACTTTAAAGTGTCTTCCCCTTCCCCCTAGTCCATCTCCATTCTGCAAAATCTAGTCTTCAAATATAAAAATAACCTTTCCCAAAGAAAAATCATGCTGAAAGAATCATGGTTATCAAGTCACTCATTTCCAAATAAGCTAACCACAATAAAAAAGAAACTTAAGCAAAATCTCATGCCATTTAGAACTAATATTTATTATTATTTGGTATTTATCCAGATTTAGGGAAAAACTATAGGAAAGAGATTTCAGTGCATATATCAGCATTGAAGGATTTTCCCCATAAAATGTTTATACACTAAATTCTGGCCTAATGCACAGCTCATGTAATATTTTACCTATGTCCTGTTCACACCAACAATAATTATTTAAATCCTTCCTATAAAGATACCACAACATATATTGTGTTGTAGCTTAGACATCTGAATACTTCATATGATTCAATGTTGTGGTGTCACCTACAAAATTTCGAAGAGGAAAAGTCACTCTCAACACAACACTACCTTGGGATGTCCAGCTAGTGGCTGAAAGTTCCCCGGAAAAGGAATTCTCTGCTGTGAAGTTCAGGCTCAGGGCCTTGACCTTTTCACATGCCCACAGTGAAGCCTCTTCTGAAATATGAACTTACAGCAGTCAAGCTCCCAGGGAATTTATATGTGTGGTTGTGTGTGTGTGTGTATGTGTATATATATATAAAAAATACATATACATATTATACATTTATTATATGTATATACATGTACATATATGTATGTGTGTATCTGTGTATATATACATTCAATCCCAATTTATGAAGATATGGTAAGAAATGTAGCTAAAGAGTCCAGCTCATTCTCTCCCTATAAAAGTTTTATGGGAGTTCAACCTAAGATGCTCTGGTGAACAGTGAATCAGAAAGACAGAAGGAGGGTCTTCCCTGGTGGTGCAGTGGTTGGGAATCCGTCTGCCAATGCAGGGGACACGGGTTCGATCCCTGCTCCAGGGGAATCGGAATCCCACATGCCGCAGAGCGACTGGGCCTATGTGCCACAACTGCTGAGCCTGTGCTCTGGAGCCCACGAGCCACAGCTGCTGAACCTGTATGCCACAACTACTGAAGCCCACATGCCTAGGGCCCGAGCTCCGCAACAAGAGAAGCCACAGAAATGGGGAGCCCGTGAACCACAATGAAAAGTGGCCCCCCACTTGCCACAACTGGAGAGAGCACGTGGACAGTGGCAAAGACCCAACACAGCCAATAAATAAATAAATAAATAAATAAATAAATAAATTTATTAAATAAAAGAGAGAGAGAAGGAGAGGGTTTTAACGGTGAAGAGAATGTCTAGTGGGACAGCTTGAGGTGTCTGCATCAAGGTTGTGTCTATCAATGGGTCCAGACAGGCCAGTTTCATCAGGTAGCTGTTCCCCTGAAGAGTGCTAGAAAGGACACTGATATTGATGGCCTTTTTCTACCTCCTCATAACTGACCAATATTCTGATTATTAAATTTTTCTTTAAATATATAAATATTTTCAAAACATGTCAAATATTGATGATCTGAAAACAATTTATATTTTTAAAGTGATTTTGCATTTCTCTGCTTGCTCTAATTTGTTAATATTAGTTATTTACTCTACAGTGAGGGGGGAGGGGAATTTCTCTTGGAAATTTGAGTATAAAAAATGTTTACCTGTTGATAACATGAAATGTAGCCACAAAATGTTTATATAATCACATCAGAAGTGATGTATTGAGAAGCTACAGCCTCTAGAGAGTGTGGCTGACTCCTGGTCCCACCATATGTCACTTGTGTGAGCATTGGTCAAATTATTTAATCTCGCAGATCCTCAGTTTGACCATCCACAAAGTGAGAATAACATCTGCCTCCCAGGTTGTGTCATGAAGACTTAATTGATGGAGTGACGTGTAAAGAGTCTGATGCACTAAGGGGCTGTAGCACATTCCTCACTGATTTCTTTTTCCTTATGACCTCCTTCCCTTCCAAAAAAATAAACCTTCACATCATTTTCCACTGTATTCCTAACAAGTGAAGTGAATTTACATGGGACTCGTGTATGTTTCCTGTCATCTACACGCCCACCTCCTTCCTCTCCAATCACCTATAGGGACATCTCTCTTGATGAGCTTCAGCAGTCATTTTCAGGATTAACTTCTCCTACATGCTTATCCCTTCCCAGCTTTGCTGTCTCAATCTGTCCTATGTCAATTTGCACTTGGTGACACATCACTCAGTTTCATTACTTCCTATGTGCCTTGTTGCCCTAATATTTCAACTTCATGAGAGTAAAGATTTTGCTTCCTAGCTCTTTTCAAACTGGCCCCCTCGGTCACCTAAACCCCCACCCACTCCCAGTTCTAGCTAAGGCAGCAGTGGCATTAATTATGTGTTGATGTCTGGCTAATGAGAAATTATTTTAGCACTACAGAAGGAGGAAGTCTATGGCAGAGCTGTTAGAGATATCAAAGCAGCAGAAAAAAGAGGGGAAATCAAAGAAGGTGAGGAAATTATGTACTCTTCCCCTTCTCAAAAAGGCAAATGATTTATTTGCTGCCATCTCACAAGGAATACAGGTACCTTCCCTGTGGCTACTTTCTACAAATAGTGGTAGCAAAGAAAAGTCAGAAATTCAAGTATCAAAGCAGAGATAACAGAAACCCTTGAAGAAAAAAGCAACAATAAATCAGTAGGTACTTAGAGTTACAAAGAAATTAAAGAATGTAAATGCAAACATTTTTCTCAAGTATATCTGACAGCATCTTAAAACATTTGCTACAAAAAAATATATTTTCAAAAAAAGATGTCTACTGTGGCACATATAATTGAACATATGTAGATTGGAAATATTAATAATTAAACCTATCCACAACTGAGTAAATTTTCTGTTCACAGAAGTGAAAATGAATAATTTCATAACGGATTAAAGACAATTTTGCATTGATTAAAACTTGATTAAAAGAGAAAAAAGCAAGGAACTCAGTAGGCAGTTATTGTCCCTGTTTTTTGTCCCATAAAAACCCTTGAAGAACGTTTTCCTTCCTATCATTTCCCAAAGGAGAGACATTAATTCCAGGAATGTGCTTCTATGAAGATAGAAAACTGCATATTTGTTACAAGAGAATTACACCTAGGAATGAGTGTTTAAATTGTGGACAGATTTGGAGGGAAATTAGTAAATAAAATTCAAATTAGGGCAAAATCAAATCATAATAGACAAATGGGAAAACAAATCCCATCTGGATGTGTGGTAGTCAGATTTTTACTAAACAATAAAAATGGAAAAATAGCTTCAAGATTCAAATCTCCTCATTTAAATGCAGCCCCATTAAAACTTGATAATTCTAAGTGAATGTGATAACTTTATTTCTGTGCAACCTATATAAGATTTTGATTAACATGACCTGATGGATGGGATTGAAACATTCCTTTAAAAATATTTCAGAATGATTATAAAAATAGCTACTTCAAAATTACACATTAAAATTATTTTTAAATATTCTCTTATGATAAGGGAAAAACATTTAATTTTATGCTTTCTAAGAAGCACCCTGGAAAAACTTCATATTAGCATTAAAGTGGATTAATGTTGATGTTTTGAAACCCATAAAGGACTCCATGACACTCTGAGATAATTCTTGACCCTTGGGAGTCACAAACCATAGAATGTAACTCACTTATCTAAAAGAAGACTACAGTATTCTTCAATTAAGAGGCATTTAAAGTAAAGTAACTTTAAAGAATATCCTGTTGCAGGAAAAACTTTAAAACACATGTAACATATTTGGGAAGTAAAGCAGAGGAAGCCCTTAGATTTGAAAAATGTTTCTCCCTAAGAATTCATAGCTCTTCAAAAAACCAGTTACTTTCAGTCAAAACTTGAAGGAACAAATGATGAATGGCAACAAGCGATGAGAGTTTTGGAATGAGGTTTATAGGGTAAAAGCAGCTCAGAGAGATGTGATTTGAGATTACGCCAAGGTTAAAGCACATGTACATTCACCATAAATGAGGAAATATTTGTCAGAAGTTATTGGGGAAAAAAAAAAATCTATGCCAAATTAAGCGTGTGTGTGTGTGTGTGTGTGTGTTTTGTATGTTTGAACAGCTAGAGTTATCTATCTTGATGAGTCTAGTTGAATTACAATCCTTTTCTCCAGGAATTAGATACAAGATTTTAAATAAAATGGGACCAGTTGAAGTCAGTCAAGTGAATAAAAGACAATAGATTCATGTTCCTATTTGAGATAAGAATATGAAAATAAAATTGTGAGAAATTAAAGAATAAAAAAAAGAAGCAAATTATTTTTTTTAGAAGAGTAAGCACTTTGTACTCATTAGGATTATTTTATTATGGCTATTAAATAATTTCCAGAATCCCTAATGCTGAATGTGGGGAGGCGGGTAGGGGAAGTGGAGGAAGAAGGGAAGAGGAAGTGGAAAGAGACAGAGAGAGACAAAAACAGAGGTGAAATCTCATGGAGGAAGATTGGTGATTATTGAATATCTGTTTGTTTGTTTGTTTTCTGGCAATCTCTCATTTTAAATCTAATCTATATGACTGTTTCATTGATTTGTCACAGTTGAAATTTATGGAAAACTTCTAGAGAGACTGAGGTTGGAGATGACTAGCATCTAATAAGAGCATTTTGGGGGCCAAATTCTCTGCAAAAGCCTTTATATAAGTTATCACATTGAAATGCACAATAACCTTAGAATGTAGGCACTACTATTATCAATTTTTTTAAAAGATAAGGACACTATAGTATTATAGCATGCCCCAGGTCGCACAGTTTGTTGATTCCAAAGACTGGCCCTATACAATCTCATAAATCAGTGATTGCCACAGAGGTTACAGGCCCTGCATGGGCCACAGTGGTTAGTTTTACCATGACATCAGAGATGTCAGGAATCCAGGTTCACACTCACATATTCAGCCACTATTACCCAAAGCACCACAGCATGCCAATGTGGCTGGCTGCTAAGAAGAGTCCTGTAAGTTTATGCAGCTCCCAAACACTATCACCCACTCCCTCCTCTCCTTTGGGCAGAATCCCTCTTGGGGCGTGGTGCGGTCGAGGGTGGGGAGCGGGCAGGGCGGGGAAACCCTGGTATTCTTTTCTGTCTCCAGACCTTGGTAGATGCCACCATGGCCCACCCAAAAGTTTCTGGACTTTGTGTGAATGTGTTAAATTTCATGTTGGAGTAACCATAGACAAAATCATATCTAGAGATAGTTTTTAACTTGAAGGTTCTTATCCTTAACTAACTGGCATCTGCACTAATACTGGCATTTAGTCTGAGACCCTTTGAAACAACTTAGGTAAAATTCAACACCTCGAATGGGATTTTTGCCAGTGGGCTGGATCCCATCTTCTGGTAGAGAAATCTTAGAGTAATTCAATTTGGTGTGACTTTAGTTTGTCAACTCTTCTAGGTTCCTAATTACAGGACTCTAAATCAAATTTAGATTGCAGGCTGCAGGCAAAAAAATGCTTCCCTTCCTCTCCTCCAACTTGACCTTCCAATGGCTTTGTTCTAGTCTAAGTTTCTCTTTCTTGATGAAAACACCAAGAGACAATCAAAGTAAGCTAATATTTTGATGTTTTCCCACTATTTCTCCAATGACTGTACCTTATGGGAGCATGAACCTTATGGTCTCCAAGATGTAACAGGCAACAACTTGACCAAATGTTGCAGCCATATATCATGGCTTTCAGTATCTGAGAACTTAATATCTTCCTCTTAGTTCACTTAGCCAATGTCAAATTTTAGGTTCTCTTTTGCAGAACCCAATTCCTGGTACCAAGTTCAACTGGACTTGGTTTAGCCATATGTAACAGATACCCCACAAACAACAGCATCTTAAACATGATAGTTTATTCCTCTTGTAGATCAAAGAACTCCACGAAGAGAGTGTCCAAGGCAGGTATGGCAGCTTCATGGTTCAATGGTACACTTAGCTTCTTGTTTTTAGCTACCATCTTGCCATCTTTAACACATAGCTTATATTCTCAAGATCATCATGTGCTGGCCCAAGATGGCTACCAGGACTACAGGCATAATACGACATCCTAAACAACAAGAAAAAGGAATAAAGGAAGAGAAGCACTCATCTTGATAAGGAAACTTTTCAAAAATATTATGCACAACGTTTCTACTCAATTCTCAGAGAGAATAACCTAGTCGTATGGCCACACTAGATGCACAAGAAGCTGAGAAATGCCATCTTTTAACTGCTGACTTGTGCCGATCTAAAAACATCAGAATTTTTTATTAAAGACAAAGAAGAAAATGAATGTTTTGATATGATTCTCATATATTGTTTCTCACAGATGTTTTAGAAATTTCTGAGGGAAGATTAACCTGAATTTTATGTGTCCACATATGCCATCAAACATGTTTAGCTATCAAAGTGTTAACAAATGATTTTTTTCTATTTGCCTTATGTTTTTCACATATTTCACTAGAGAAATATCTGCAAATTCAAGCCATTTTGGGAAATTAAATCGGAAAAAATATATATATATGCATTCAGATACACCATTGTAATTGGCATGGAGCCCCCATGTATGATGGAAAATCTACCACCACAAGGAATCTGTTTGTCATAATTTTCTATGTAGAATGGTATTTTCTTATGTAGACAATATTTACCACACTTAAAACTAATAACAAAAAGAAATTATTCCAAAAAATTATATTACTAAGATGAATCTTTGGCAAAAATTTAAACTGAGTCAAATTTATAAGTTTACAAGAAAAAAAATCAAGTTACTTTTCCCATACCTATAAACTTCTTGAATTCAGTTAGCACTAGACATAACAACATATTACAAGAAAGTCAGCTTGTTTTGCTGTTTATAGCCCCAGAAGTACTGGATATCTCCCAGGAAATTCCAGTCTTAGGAGGATTCCAACAAACTTGCAAAACTGAGTGGTTCAGATTGAAGCACAGATTGGAATTAGAATGTGGACAGTATTCCAAGTTCAACGTGTCTGATTTTTGAGATCCAGCCTTTATTCATACAGGCTCCTACAGCGTGACATTCATGAATAAAATCTGGAGAGAAGATAGAGTCAGTATGTCAATACATAATCTTCATTACTGGCATAATGAAAATCAAAATTTACCACTTTCACATAACTCATTATTTATTCTTAGGTAGATGGCAGTTGTGTGTGTGTGTATATATATATATATATATATATATATACACACATATATATTTTTATTTTTGAAGACACTATAAACAAATGCTTAAACTCTTGAGTGACACAAATGTTATAAGACCACATATATCCACTTAATTCCTAAAAATAAGTTGTTCTTACATATGTTTAAAATAGGTTTTTGGTCATCATTCATGTGCTATTTGGCAATATTTTCATTATAGGGTATGATCAATGCATTTACTTAATGAAGGTATTTAAGGCTCTAAGAAGCAGGAAATATACATTAAGCCATAAATTAGTGGACTATTTCTGAAATATAAAGTTCAGTGTTCATATAAAGTAGCCCTTCTTCCTTTTGACTCTATGCTCTTAGTTTTCTTAATATCTTTATCTAGTAAATATCCAGCACACAAGAGGTATTCAATAAATGAGGTTAAGTAATAGATAGGTCAGTGGAAATATTAGAATTACCTTTTTACAAAGAGATGCATTAAGAAGCAATGTAGGTCATTCCTGCAGAGCCTGAGGAACTGGTTCTAATACTGGCAAATGGTTCATTTTGACTAATCCTAAAGATCACTTATTACCAACACATGCAATTTTAACTTCCTGGGGTCAATATCAGACACAGAGATGACAAAAATCATTCAGTCAGTGTTGCTACACTTTACTCACTAAGCAGAGACAAGATTTCTTAAGATTTCCAGGCCTTACAAAACCTCTGTGTATTCAGTAATTAGAAAAATCCTTTAACAAGTAAAAGTTACCAATAAATCAGTTTTGTTTTACTGTTATCCATTGATTTGGGGTGAAGGGGAGGAGAAAATTTATTGGATTTATTGATTTCATTTGACAATTTATATATGTAATGCTAGAGAATCTGTGATAGCATGAGAAAAATGAACTTGAGACCATTTATAATTATTTTATTAATTTTCCAGTACATAATAGTTTTGCCCTTTCCAATATTCTCTTCCAGCCTAGAAAGATACGTTTTCCTTGTCTTCAGTATTTGATAAGTATATTTCCAATTTCACCATCTCAGTAACAGACAGAAAGAAAATGGATAGAGAAAAAATGAACAGAAAGGAAAAAATCATAGATACATATTATTACTAGATAATCATAGGTGTATATATACAAATTAAACTTTTATTATATAATATAAAAATTTAAACAATTAGCTTGAAAGTAGAAATTAGGAGAGCTGGATTTTTATCCTACCTCTGTCCTTACTTTCTGGGTGAACTTGAATATGGCAGTTACTTTCCTGAGTAATAGCTTTTTTGTCCATAAAATGGGAAGGATGATACTAATGTTTCCTCTTTCATAGCATTATTGTAAGAATCACACAGAACAATTTATATCAAACACTTCTAAAGTATGAAGAATTCTATAGTAAAATGTTAGCTTTATTAAAAATCAATCCAAAATATGACATGCAATGCTCATCAAAGAGAGAAACTAGGACTTCATTATTGACATTTCAAAATGGTTATTTGCTTTGTAAACAAAATTGCCACAGGATTACTGTTTTCACTTAAGGGAACTATGAAAGAGGAGAACGGGAAAGACAGAAACTTCTAGATTTCTCTGGGGATAAATTATTACTCGATTTCTTGATTCTGGCATAAAGGTCTTTGTAAAAGTCTTTCTTTGACTTATTCAGATTATATTAGGAAGCAAGTCACAGTTTATTATTAATGTGAATTATCCACCACTGAGTCCCACCAAGAAGGCATCTGAGTGCCCTCTTGGGGGTGATTATTGATGCCTCAAGCACTGGACTATTGCGGAAGCCACCATTGGCACTGTGGTCTCTGTGAATGGTGACTCACGGAGTTGTGCCCCATCCAGCCTGCACAGCCATGCAAGACAGCCCTGGTTAAGGAAACAGTGAGCATGTTCCCAATACACTGGGGCTGAGTCAACAACTCTAGGACAAATGATCAAGGCTTTCAGGATATATGTGAAACTACAAATGCTGAATCTAAGAGGCAGAGCATTTCCTACCTTAAGGCTTCCTAACCCATCTCTAAACAGAAGACCACTGGCTTCATTTTGGTAGAACATACCGGGAACATGCTTATTGCATTAATGAAAGGTTGCAATTGTTTCTATCACTTCTCTGTTTTGAAGTTCTAATATTTTCTAATCAGAACCTCAATTTTCGGATGTATTTCATATTCCCATTATTCTAAACTCTCTGTAAAATTAAGAATATGCTTTTCACCAGTCATCTACTTTGAATATTTTAAAAAGCTGGTAGCCCTGGGGTAGATGGAAACATGTATGAGTCGAGTGTTTTAAGTGTGACTTGTGTTTATGTTTTAAGATCACAGACTACTTAGATTTGCCTCATGCAGATTCCTCTTTCTCTGAGGCATTTATCTCCTTTGGAATTTTGTTGCTGCCTAGAATGACTATAAACCATTCCTGTCAAGCAGTATGGTTTCATTAGCTAATTATTTTGCAAATTGAAATGAAATTCAAACCAAATGCAGAATTTAGAATTTTCTAATAGCTTGTAAATAATTTAATATTTTGCATGTGCGATGCCATCAGATTTCATCTTTTATTCCCCTTATATAAATTGTTTAAAGAAGACTTTCTCTACCCCTCCTTTTGTACTCCCATCTCCAGATTTCAGTTTTCCACACATCGCTGTCCTGGGGAATAAGTCAAGAAAGTGAGCCAGTGGGAAAGGTTGACATTCCGTACACAAGGATACTTATGTGTGAATACCGTTTGGTACCCCAGCCTATACACACACATTCACACCCGTACACTCCTAAGCCAGTCACTGAAGATTACAATCATTCTTCTGGAAGTAATCCTTAGGAATGAACAAGTAAAAGACATCATTTGTCAAGCCTGTTTTCTCTCGTTTTCCCCTTCCTTCCTTCCTTCCTTCCTTCCTTCCTTCCTTCCTTCCTTCCTTCCTTTCTTCCTTCCTTCCTTTCTTCCTTCCTTCCTCTCATCCTCTTGCCCTCCCTCCTTCCTTTCCTTCCTTTCGTTCTTTGTTTCTAATTTCTTTTTTCCTGGAGAGTTTTCTGAAGTTCAACAGTGATTTCTTTAATTAAGAGGGAAAAAAACCCAGGAGAGAACAAGAAGGAATAGTAAACAGTTCCCTCCATGCCTAAGGGGTTAGTTACAAAATAAACATCTCATAGACTGGCTCATATCTCCTCTAACGAGACAGCTCTGGCTAGAGAGACTGCAACCAAAGCTCCCCCATGAAGGGCATTCACTTGGAAAAATTAAGTGACCCACTTGTGTTGACTAAAGAGCCTCGCAGAGGTTTTTCACAACCACCTACAGCATTTTTTGACAACCCACCTTGTGCTTTCCGCTGTCTGTCCTGAAGGCTCTCTCTGCTGCATTTTGTTTTAACGGTTCAGCCTGCTCACTGGTGATTCAAAGTCCAAATTCTTCCTGTTAAGCCTCTACATAAAATAAAACCCTTTAACCCAGAGAAAAGGGGAGGTAAGCAGGGCGTTTAGTTTGATTTTCAGTGGAACATACCGAGGCAGGAAGTTACTATTACATTTTTTTTCCTTCTCCAAACCAAAACATTCTGATAAAGGAAGATTGTTCACATTTGTAAAATTTGCCGAGCTCTTTGGAGAAAAGATGCTACATAAAATCTAAAAATAAGTAATGATCAAAATGCCCTAGAATAGAACATTCTAGTAATAACCAGAGATGTTAGCATGAGTCCAAGATATGCAGGAGGAAGTCATACTAGGATATTTTTTGTAATCCAGAGGAATGTCACATATCAAAAAGTATTATAATAAATACACACAAACTACTAATGAGCATGAGATGCTATTTCCATAACTTATGAAGAGATAGAAGTGAGAGACTAACTTGGCTGAAGTCGTTAAAAAGACAACTGAATTTTAGCTCAGTGTTTCCAAGCAAGAAAAACTCAGTGAGGGTCATATTTCATAGCATTAAAGATGATATGAGACAAAATCTAAACTATCCATTTGTTTGCCTTTCAAGCTCCAATTAGGGGCTATTAATTTATGAAGGTGTTTGTTCACTTGTCAGCCAGCACAGCAGTAAATACTGAGACATGTAATTCACTTCCAGTTCTCTTCTGTCCTCTGGATGTATCTCTTTGACCTACTCACAAAAGGCATTTTTCTTTCTACTATATGAAATCATTGATGTCTGCTCTCTGTTTTGACCATTGTGTTCAGAACCAAAGAAAAATACACCCATATAAATTTGTCTCCCCAAAATGTGGAAACGTGCACTTTTAGATGTCACTTTAAAAAATAAATTATCAGCTAAACATCTTGAGAGTGAATCAGGAATTAGGAGACGTAGAACACCTTCATTTTCTCCAAAAATGGCTGGGTCTTTGCTGTTATCCATCTAGATCTGCTGGCTATGACTTCCTTGTTATCTTCAGCGTTAGTATCTCCCTTCCCTGTTCCAACTAGCCAAACGCAATGCAGATTTCACAACCTTGCCTCAGTGCCACCTTTCTTCATTCTCTGAAAATAACAGCTTTAAATTGTCTCCTTTCTCTGAATCCTTTTTGCAGCTAGATTTTGTAATGCCCTGCTTAGGACTTGATGATTTTGTATTATGTATGTTAGCCTTGTCACTCATCCATTCATTCCACCAACATTTACTGAGTGCCTACTACGGGCCAGGGAGAGTTCTAGCTGCAGGGAATACAGAATTAAACATGATAGACAAAAAGCCCTACTCTAACTGGAGCTTATATTTTATTGAGATTTGCAGATAATAAGCAACATAAATAAGTTAAATATAAAGTGTCAGGTAGTAGCAGTGTTAAGAAGAAAAGCTAAGCAGGGAAAGGAAATTAGAAATCTTATAATGAAGATATATGTTGGGGGCAGGTGGTGTATATTTGTGAATAGAGTTCTTATTTATCTTATTTTGATGAAAACAGTTGAAAACTTCCTTACAAACAGGCATAAGAAAAAGCTTCTGCAAACCACTGCTGTATACTTCTTAACAAAGTGATGGACATAATTCAACTAACAATACGTAATCAGTAATTAATGCTTTAAGTTTTTGCCATTGTTTTGCTCTATAACTATAAGCTATTTTTCCCTCTAACTCTTATTTCCTGATGAGGAAGAAACTGAAAGATCTTAACACTATGCTAAAAAACCAAACCAAACAAAATAATGGGAGTGTTTTGGAGTCTAAAGTTTCTAATTTTGAATTCACCTCTATTACTCATTTACTGTGTGACCTTGGCCAAATCAACTTTTCTCTGTATCCCTTTAGTCATTTGTAAAATAGTAATAATTACACCTGCTTCACAGAATAAGGAACAATAAGGCCAAATATTTGACAACATTGGTAAGCTCTTATACAACTGGCGGTTATTACTATTGTCCGATGAGAATTTTGGAGGAAAAGAAATTTCCAGGATGCCCAGCGAGGAGGATGCATGTAAAAGGAATTTTAGTCTGCAAAGAGCACTAGCGCGTCAAGAACATGCTTATAATATTTTCACAAGGCAATATTTTGAAACTTGCCTAACAGCTTCAACCAATAAAACTCAAAGTTGCCACTGGCAGAAGGAATAAATCTCCAGAAGCTATACAGTATCTGTTCCTTGTAGTTCACCCTTAAATGGAGAAAAGCAATCACACACACAGACAAATACCAAGAAATACCACGTCAATCAGCCTTGAAGTCCTTAAGGAACTTGAGGCAAGCCACATACTTTTGTTTCAATAACTAACTGAACACATGTTTCACTCAGGCCTGCTCCTAGATACTTTTATGGTTTATAGTTAACTCTGCTGGGTAAAGGTCTTACTACTTTACTTCCCTGACCATGGTCCCTGACGCCGGATGGCTCCACACCCTTATTTTCAAGTTGGCAGTAACCACATGTGGCATTCTACTCCAGCATTTGAGAAAGAGTGTGTTCCCAGAAGCTCTGGAAAAAGATCCAGGTGTCTGTTGCCATTACTGAGCTGTCTGTCTATTCTAGTGGCTCTTTGTCTTATGTCTAACTGAAGCAGAAAAAAGTGTAAAGATGGAATATGGGACATCAAAACAGTATACTTGAGTCACTCAACCATTTCTGAAAAGAACCAAAGTTGAATTATTTGGATTCCTTTCAGAGGCATGCAGAGAAAGAAAAATTTGAAACTAAGTATCTGGATTAAAGACTCTTTAAAGGGAAGGAGAAAATTCTTGTGTTTACAATGAGGTCCAAAGGCACGCTCTCTCTGCATCTTTTCTCATGGCATTAGGAAAGCAGGCTCTCACCAGAGCACAATCCGTGTAGCCCAGCTGTCGAGTCAGTGGTGATACTGTGATCACAAATCCTTTTGGCATTCTCAGTGATAACTACTCTGAGTTGGATTTTTTTTCCCAAGGCAATCTCCCTTGCAAGCCAAAATTGTGCTTCGGTGGACCTTTGGAATAGTGAGTGTTCAGTGAACCGCACAGCTGCCACGGGGATCAGTATTCCAGATGTTGGGAATCAGAGGTTAAAGTAGGTTTTGTTTGCATTACTAACAGACACCTTTCTTCTTAAATCAGAGAGACTCATGGGCCAGCGGGAAGTGACACACAACCTCAGAGGTGTTTACTGTCCACAGTCTGTAATAGCATCTCACCCTGCACAGTTTTAACTGCAGAGATGTTCTTGAACATGTGTTCCCAGCCCTAAATAATCTCCATAAACTTAGCCATAAATCTAGCTACAGCTAAACGTGAGAGTTTCTGTTTTGTTATTAGATATCTTAATCCTCTGTGTGGAACATCACTCATTCCACGAGAAAAAGGAGAAGAAAGGCTCTGAACAATAAAATCAGCAATGCGTCTCCTCAAATCATGAAACAGTCAAGAATGAGCCCCACTGAAAGTAAGTACAACCAGAATGTGGAACAAAGTCTCTCACAAGCCCATCATAAAACTGCGGTCTAGTCAGGCTGCCTCTGTTTAGCAGTAAGGTCTTTGCTGGTGAAAAGGTTGTAAATGCAGAGAAATGTGCATCCTTCCTTCCCGGTGACTATGAGTAGCCTGCAGGCAAGTAAGGAGAGGAGATGATAAAAGTTCATATCAACTTTTTTAATATCGCTATCTAAAAAGTGATATTGTTTTTTTCTCTGTGAAACCGTATAGTGGATGAAAGACTCAGAAGCAGTTTTTCTATCAGGTGACAGGATACAAAAATCTTCAGAGTAATAGCAAGTTACAATGCTCAGCCACCTTGACTTATACAATAGCTGCTTAAGTCAGGAAAACATAGAAACAAAATTATTGACCAAAGCTGAGAAATAATCGACTTTAGCTGTAGGCCTTGGTATATGTGGATATAGACTGAATCAAAATAAGGCATAAAGGGATACTGTTTACCATGTTTTTCTCCCAAAAGCACAGTGAACAGATTTTAAAAGATTGCCACTTACACAAGAGGTAAACAAAATACGGAGAGGAGACAAGAGGAATAGGAAATTAAAAAAAAAAAAAAAAAAAAAAAGAAGGAAAAGAAAAAAGGAGGAAGGGCACCAGAAAGGAAGGATAAATAATAACTGACATAGCAGAACCACCAGCCCAGTTGAAGGGAACACTGGAAGTGAAAAATCACACTAGAATTATTGAGAGCCTTAGAATACGGACACATCAAGTACCTAGGAAAGTAAAGTACACAGTTAAAAGTCTATAAGAATTAGCTAGAAGTTTAAAACAAATAGAAACTTGCACCCTAGCTGCTCAGAGAGAGCTCCTTCCTTACCCCTTAGGAGAAGACTACAATTTTACTTTCTAGGGACACAGAAGCCCTAGATGTAAGAAAACCAGGCCCAGATGAGGGCTGGTATTCAATTCCTAAAAGAGGAAGAATAAGTGAAAGTCAATATTCTGAATACTACCCAGCCTCTTCCTTTGCAAAGTTCTAGAAAGAATGGCACTCAGGCTTTTATGCATGCCATGCAAAAGATGGGAGAATTACCCTGGGGAGAAAAGTCCTACAAAGGATGCCATTTGGGAACCTCCAATGAAGAATTTCAACCCTTTCACTCTACTGGGAAACTTAGCGTTTAACAAGTTCCACCCATGAATATAGAGACTCCAGTGAGCTCCTCAGGTTCATTAATAAATATGAATAGTCCACTAAATATTCAATGTTAATTTGCTGAAAGACAGACAAAAATAAATAAATAAATAAAATAAAGAAATTTGGAAGATGTGAAGGCAAGGAAGAAAGAAATAAACCTATAAAACCTATCATCAATATCTTTATGATAAGAAAACATTACATTAATGCAATAAGAAGATAATTCTTTAAACAGAGCAAAAAGAGTTATTTAAAATAAAAATATCATAAAAGAAAGAAAATTTCAGTGGACATACTAGAAGATAAATTTGAGGAAGCTCCATAAAATAGAACAAAAAGAAAGTTGGAAAGAAGAAGAAAGGAAGGAAGGAAGGAAGGATGGAGGGAGGAAAGAGGAAAGGAGTCATGAAATTTTGGATCACCAGAGATACAGTGAAAATTCTATAAGCTTGTATATCTTTTAAAAAATGTTTAATTTTAAACAAACAACAAAAACAAATTATAGACAGCAGACAATAAGAAAATAGAGTGCCATCAGTTTTCTCAAATGTGTCATTGGAAGGTAAAATGCCTTCAAAATTCTGAATGAAAATTATTTCCAACCTAGAATCCTATACCCAGCAAACTATCGAATAAGTCTGAGAGTTGAATGAAGGTATTTTAAGACATTCAGATTCTCAAAAAAAATGTACCTTTCATGTATCTTTTCTCTGTAACCTACTAGAAAAGTTGCTCCAACAAAATATGCATGTGAGCCAAGAGAAAGGAGCATTTGGGATTCAGCAAACAGGGGACAAACTGAAAAAGAGAGATTAGGAATAGTCCCTTCAAGAGGATGAGGGAACAACCCAGAACAACAGGGGAGATGTAGACCTAGGGAAAAACTGCTTCATATGGAAGGAGCAGGATGGAGGATTCCAGAAAGAATGTCTCCCAGAAAAAAGTAAAAATGAGAACTCACCTGATAGATTTTAATGACATTTCTAATGAAGAATTTTGGAAGGAATTAGTGGTAGGTGCCCAGAAATATTCACTTATTAGCTTCTAGGCAAACAAAATGATGAATGAGAAAGAAATATATTCATAGTGTACCAAAAAGAATACTGCAAATCATAGTTAATATAGGCATGACAATATAAGTACTGAATATTGGTTTAACCTAAACATTGATTTTATTCGGAGGATGGTACTAAGGGAAGGAAGGATGGTACTAAGGGAAGGGAGTTGTAGGAGAAATCCAGAATAAGAAATTAAGATCTAAAATTAAAAAATTAAGAAATAGTAGCATAAGCATTTCATATAGAAATACAGAGGTCACTAGATGAAATTACAAAAAACTTGAAAGTAGCAGCATCTGAAAAGTGGGAGCTGAATGTGGGGAAGAGTGAGGCAAGGAACTTGTTTCTTATTTGTTTTTGTTTAGTCTTATAGGAGCCCAGTTGACTTTGAAAACCTCGTGCAGGGACTTCCCTGGCGGTCCAGTGGTTAAGATTCCACACTTCCAATTCAGGGTTCGATCCCTGGTAAGGGAACTAAGATTCCACATACCACGTGGCACAGCCAAAACATTAAAAAAAAAAAAAAAAAGCAAGCAAAAGAAAAACCCTTGTGCATGTATCACTGATAAAAATAACTTTTAATTTTAATTGACATGAAAGAAGAGCTAAAGAACTAAGTATTATAGTACAATTTGGTACCTCCAGCTACTAACTGACTGTGGACATTTATACAGGAGACTATGTTAAAGTTGAATTTTTATAGAGAAGTAGCTTACCAAAAAGAAATTGTTGAGATAGGCATTCCCAGCAGAGGGTACAGTCTGTACAAAAATGTAGAGGCAGGAAAGAGCAGGCCATATTCAGGAACATACAGGTAATGTGAAATGGTTGTAGCTCAGTGGTGCCAATGGCAGTGGCTCTAAGGTGAGGTAGGTTGGATTATATCAAAATGGTTGTTGGAATCTTGCAAGCCATGCTAAGGAGTTTGGACTTTTTGTCTGTAGACAATAGGGAGCTGTCAGCAGATTTAAGGCAGGAAAATAACAGATTTCCATTTTGGAAAAGTATGTCTGAGAGTTTTATGAAGAGTGCTTACAGAGGCTTGAGATGGGAGGCAAGGAGACAACTTAAGAACCCTCATAAAAGCCCAGGCATGAACTTTGTAATGGTAGTGTGGATGCAGAAGCATGAGGACACTGGGTGATCCCAACTGGGAAACTGGTACAAGAGAGAGGCAGAAAATCTTCTTGATTACCCTATGAGACACATACCATTACCCCACTGAAGAGAGTACCCGACACTTTGCAAGTAACTCGACAAGAGAATGCAACTAGTCAAATCAGGTTTAAACCTAAGGCTCTCAGAATGGAAATCTCAGGTTCTTTAGACTAGATCACATTGAGACAAACCTTATTTCATGTATAAAATGGGGATGATAATAGGTCCTAGCTCATATGATTGCTGGGAGGAGAAAATGAGATTGCACATGAATTTGTTTTTTAACCTAACAGATACTTAATGTTGGCAGTTAAAATAACTTTGCCTTAGGCCCAGCCATTCCCCAGCCTCTTTGTTCATCACATCCACTCACTTCAGTGATCTTGTGTGAAGACTTGACAAATTTTATTTATTTATTTGAGTTTTACATAAGCTATCATTTTATGCAGTTATACATCTGTGATGTAAACCTGATCTCCTGAAAAATGGCCCATTTGTTCCAACCTAATCTAAGTTCCCTTGAAAACCAGGAGGAGGTTTTAGGCTCTATCCACTACATTTCATCTACTCAAATGTATCCTGACCCTTGGAATTTAAGGGTCTTCAGATCTCTGAATTACTGTGCAAGATGATAGCACGCCTTTCCTTCCCTGCCAAGAGGAAGGACAGACTGAAACACAAAGACAGGTTATTTTTTTAGTAATCACATGCACGCGTGGGTTGGGTTAATAATAGTCAAGCACACAAAATCTGTCGGAAACAAAAACACAAAAGTCTTATCTTTGATGTGTTCAGAGGTCTCCGAGTTTTTTATTATTTCTGTTTCGATGTGACACACATTGTCTGCAGGGAGGAGCAGGAGGGGCTCTGCTGGCAGCTCCATTATCCGTGCCGCACTGTTTGCCGGGGGAAAAGATATCATTTACTCTGCCACCTCTGTAGCTTTTGGAGAATCAGATAACCTACTTATGCTCTCTAACCAGTTAAGTAATCTGGACCCTCTAAAAATGCTATAACTCCTTGGCACTGATTTCTTAGGCTAAACGGTTCACAGTCTGAGACTGTACACTCACTACGTCACAAGAATACTGAAGACGAAGACAACAGCCTGGTGAAATAGCCTTGCAACCTTGTGTGGGGGTTGCCACGTTGGTGTGTGTTCATACTTAGCCAATGTCTATTCAAGATGGTCTGCCTCAATTTTCCTCTGTGATTGCACTAGGTTTATTGCTCCAGTAAATTTCTGTAAGAGAGGAAGGTGGGTGGGGAGATACCTGAATACCCAAGGGATTGCCAGCCAGCATGAAATCACCTGACAGCTTGGACCTTCTATCACAACAAGAACATTCCTGAGGATTCGATCGCATTGTTGGTGTTAATCCCAGGATAGAAACATTAGAGGAAACTAAAAGTGAGTGTGCATTTTATATAATTGGAAAGGAAAGAAGTGAAGAGCGAATTCTCCGGAAGTGGGAAGAGAGCAGAGTCACAGCTGTCTCAGATGCATTCTTAGGGGAAATAAATGAAAAGCCACACTGTGCTTACACCTCTGCCGGAAACAGTCAAAATGGGCACACTTCATCCAGATGAACAGTCATATTATTACAAATAAAATTGTATTATTCACTGGCTTTTAGTGTTATTATGACTGTATTATTATGCTTAATTATTCATTACCATTTTTCTCTATTTTGCTATTATTCATGATAATGTTTCTTTCAGCCTGTAATAAAGCCCCTTTCCTTTATCAGTCACTGTTTATTTTTTGTACTTCTGTTTCCATGGTGCAAGGGACATAATTGTTTTTCATTTTTCAGCAGGGACGGAGAGTGAAGAGAGAGGGAAGGTACTGGAAAATGAAGGCTCTCCCCAGGGCCTTGTACATCATACATGACGAAGCTACTCTCACAGGCATTGCATTTGCACCTGACCTTCTCAGCATACTTAAGGTGTGGTGTGCGTTTCAGGAAAGAGGAACTTAACCTACAGGAGGAGTGAACCCAGCAGGACCATTAAGCTGTTACAAGTCATAAAATGCCTGTGCCCAAGAGTAAGCCATAAAAGCTAGAAGATAAAGTTGTTAAGAATATGCCACTGCCTCGGAAAAATGTCTCCCTCTCTATTTCTGTCTAAAATTAGCTTGCTTTCATGTGAAAAGTTTATCTTATAATAACCACCTGTGAAGTCTACTTAAAATCTAAAAATTAGAGCCATCATGTGCTTCCCAATACTCACGTTCAAGATGGAAATATTGAGGCTTCAAGAGGTTGAATGACCTACTCAAGGTCACTGAAAGTCAGGGGCAGGCCCAGGAGGAGAACACAAGGCTCCTGGATCCTAGTCAGGTTCTTTCTTTGCCCTAAAGCACAGCCCCTCTCAATATCATTTTCCAAAACTGACAGTGACAAAAAATAGCTTAGAAAATGACATAAACTCTCAGTAAAGCTTATGCTTGCCAATGACAAAAAAAAAAAAAAGTTTTACTTAAAATGGGATTTCTCCTCCAAAAATCTGCTCACTAAATAGAATTTATGTATATTAGACACTTCATTGTTATAATTTACTTTCAGCAAATTGCATTAATCCTCATCCTAACTGGGGTATATCAGAGATCTATATTGTTCTAATTCACCACGTATTGCAAGCCAACTATGTGTGAAATACTGTCAGATTCTATGGGAGAAAAAAATAAGCCTCCCCTTATAGCTCCTAATCAGTGAGGTGGGACTCAATCTGCTCTAGACACCTCTTCAAAACTTCTAGGTAAACTCCACCTACTTCTCAGGAAGCCTTACCCCCATCCATTGCAAGAACCCACCGCCCCCCCCCCCCCGCCCCGCTTTTCAATTCATTTTCTCCCCATCTGAATCTGTCATTCCATCTGAATCCCTCCCAGGTCTGGAGCAGGATAAAGGATGTTGCGTGTCTGGGACCACACAATTACCTTTTCAAGACCCACTGTCTTTTTTTTTTTTTTTTTTGGGGGGGGGGTACACCAGGTTCAATCATCTGTTTCCATACACACATCCCCGTACTCCCTCCCTTCCCCGACCCCCCCCTCGAGTCCCCCCCACCCTCCCTGCCCCAGTCCTCCAAGGCATCTTCCATCCTCGAGCTGGACTCCCTTTGTTATACAACAACTTCCCACTGACTATTTTACAAGACCCACTGTCTTGATTGGTTGAGTTGTATTTTCAGGAATGTATGCGGAAGGCAAGCCTGTCTGTTTCTTGTTTATCTCCTGATACATGAAAGTCATCTCTGAAGGATAAACATGGGGAAAGAGGGGGAAAGGGAAAAAAGGGAACAGCACAGAGAATCCCACATTAAAGATGAAACGGTTCAGTTGGCAATGAATTCAGTGTCCCATTATTGGGGAGCGGGTATGGTTGATTGAATTACCAATTCCCATTCTTCACTTTTTCTGGTGTCCCTGCCTTTTGCCATGTAACTTTGCAGTTTCTCTCACAAAAGAGGGTAAGCACTTGCTAGCTCTTTGACTGTGAGTTCCTTTGTGTGACTTGCTTTGGCCTGCAGGATACAGGCAGAAGCAGCAGTGAGCTAGTTTCAATCTTGGATGATAAGAGACTTCACGTGTTTTGGCTAGATCCCTGCACTAATACCAATGCAAAGAACTTTCCATGAGAAGCTCATGTCCACTCAGCCTGGACCCCAGGATGAACATTTCTGGAGCCAACCAGAGGCCAGCCCATGGCAAGGAGCCAAGCCCAGCTAGAAGCAGAGCCCTGCTGAGCTCAGCCAAACCCCCTTAACCTACAGGTACAGGAGAAGTCACTGCTGTTGTTACATGCCCCTGAGATTTGGTGGTTGGTTGTTAATGCAGCAATAGCTGAATGATAGAGAAGAGGGTTTTGGCTTTTGTTTTTTGTTGTTTTTTTTTTATCTTTTTCTTTTTTGCTTCTTGGAGTAAACCAGATCAGGGATAGAACTACTTTATCACTTAATTGATGTTTTCTTATTGACATAAAAGTCTGTGAAATGTCCATTCTAGTAATGGCTCTATGAAATTTTTCACCAAAAATTGATTGAAGTCTCCATTTAAGAAGATGCTCTATTCGCATAGTTATAGGCTTTTCTGAGAACCACAAGTAGAACATTACAATGTACTATTCTTGGGAGAAGAAGAAATTGGTAGGAACTAAATTATACAGATTCTGTTAAGTGTGCGATTAAATCTGTTTTGTGAGACAGATCATTTACCCATTCCATGATTACGTAATAAAGGCACATTGGCAAAGAACTAGAACAAGGAGAAAGAAGGAAACAGATTGAGCTTGATTTTATTAGCTTGGATTACTGGGAGGATTTGGAAAATGATAACAGAAATATTAAAAGTGAAAGAGGTAAAAAAAAATTACCTGCAGAAAGAACTTTGATGAGACAATAAGACCTAGGAGGAACACTGAGGTAATCTAATATTTAATGGTTGGAAAGAGAAAGAGGAGCCAGCAAGAGAAACAGACAGAAGAGCCAGAGACAGGATGAAAACACAGGTGCTGTAGAAGGCAAGGAGAAAGGATATTTCAAGAAGCGGATAATGTCAACAGCATCCAATGATGCTGAGAAATCCAGGAAATGAGGGGCAGAGAAATCAACACTGGGTTTATAGATATCAAAGTGTGTGTGAGGGGTAAGTAATTAATCAAATATTCAATCTTTAAGGGAGAGGCAAATAAAGGTAGAAATGTATAAAGGAAAGGAAAAGAAAAGAAAAGGTCTTATTGGAGTGGAGGGGAGTAAATCACTTATTTTTACAAAGAGTAGTATGAGCTACATGGTTTCTCTACTGCACAGTCCCTAATGGAAGCATGAGAAAATGAGGGTAAAGAAAATGAACAGAGGAAGACTAGACTGGCCAAGACTGTGTCATTCAGTCATATTCCCTGTGTTGGGAGAGGGAGGTACATTACTATTTGTTTTTTTCTTTTTGGCTTATGCCACACCACATGATTTGTGGGCTCTTAGTTCCCCAACCAGGGACTGAACCCGGGCCCTTCTCAGTGAATGTGCGGAGTCCTAACCACTGGATCTCCAGGGAATTCCTGGTACAACATTTTGAACGGGATAAAAAAATGAATCTGGAGAATCTACATAGAGAGGATTTTGCTTTCTCAGTGATTCAGAGATTGTCTGTGAAGTATCAGGTGTTTTGGGAGATGTTTTATATGTGACACTCATTTAATGCTTACAATTATACTTAGTATATATGACTATACACCAGGCATGTTTCTATGGGTTTTACATGTCTTAACTCATTGATAACTTTTCTACAATGTGGGTAATATTGCTCCCTTTTTAAAATGAGAATAATGAAAGAGTTCAATAGGGTTCAGTAATGTGCTGAGAATCACAATCTAATAAACAGCACATCTGGGATTCAGCTCCCTGAGTCCAAAGTCTATGCTATTTTCACCATATCAGCTTACTTGGCTTAAATGAGGAAGAGAAGCAAAATGGAACTAGGAAGTGAAATCAGAGATAACTGTCAAATGTTTAAATTTAATTAATGAACTAGCTACGCTTTGGTTTGGATATCCACATGCAATGTCCTAAAAATAGCTTTGACTACAGTTGGCTAAGTAGTAGTGGGTTCTGCTGAAGTCAGTATTACAAGGAAAAAGAAAGAGAGTGGCTGACTACCGCCCTAGCACCGTGATCTTGAGTGAGAAAACGCTCCCTCCTCCAATTTGCTTCAGTGGTGGAGATTATTTAAAGCACTGAAGCACTGAATCTTACCTCTTTTTCTCATCTCTTTTTCCCAGTGCATTGAAACATGTCTGCTTGGCTTTCACCCTCAGAAACTCTCACCGAATATGAGCTTTTTGCATAAGGAAAAACAACTTCATAGTCAAAAGACAAGGTCAGGGTCTACTTCTTACCAGATATATAATTCTAATTCACTTAAATGTGTGTTTTTATAGTCTTCAACTAATTCCTACCATGGTTACTTCAAGGATGAATGGTGACAATTCAATAATACTATGTATAAATACTTTGTAGACTATACAGTGATATACAAATTGTATGCATCATTATTATTTTGAACATTGTAATTCCAAGATTCTGCCCCATACTCTTTGACTCTCACTAACTTTCTTCTCACCTTCCTCATTTCACAGCCAGCTCTCACTATTTCCCAAAAGGGACAAACTCTATACTCAGCAGTGATCATCGTTGACTGCCAAAGGCTTAATGGCAAAGCATTATAGAAATATATTCTTAATGTTAAAACTCAGGGAAATCCCAAAGACCTAGTCCTCTACAGCACTAAGTATCGCATTTAAATCTAAGATACAC
The DNA here is from genome assembly GCF_030028045.1 of Hippopotamus amphibius kiboko. Lineage (NCBI taxonomy): Eukaryota > Metazoa > Chordata > Mammalia > Artiodactyla > Hippopotamidae > Hippopotamus > Hippopotamus amphibius. Next base: position 45,234,987 of record NC_080191.1, on the reverse strand, counting down.
ATATTTCTACATTCTAACATCTCTGAAATCCAGATTCATCTTGTATTAATGCGATAAGAAAACATAATGTCCTACAGAGCAAATCCAGACCCCCATCTGCTTTTGTATGGCTCTACTAATGAACTTTTTTCAGTTTTACATGGTCGAGAAAAATTCAACAGAAAATATTTCATGGCATATGAAAGTTTTATGAAATTCAAATTTCAGCATCTATAAATAAAATTGTATAGGAACACAGCCATGTGCATTTGTTTACGTATTTTCTGTGGCTACTTTCTTGCTACTTTGGCAGAATTCAGTTACTACAGAGCACCTGTGTGTATTCAACAGAGTTTGTAGACAGACTAAAAGCTCGACTCCTGAAGGGTGAAGGTAGGCAACAACTTGTCTTCCCTGGCAGCTCTTTGAAGTGCCTACTCCTCTAGGGGGTTGAGTACACATTTCCTAGTTAGTGAGTGGGGTTCAAACATACATAGATATAGCTCTCAGATTTTTCTAGCACCTAAATGATAATAGTGAGGCTTCCGAGAAAAAGATTATTTCTTATGAAAGAAATCTGGCATAAGAAATTCTTTTCTGCAATGCACCTGAGTTTGGGGAAGAGTGCAAATTATAAGTATAGGCCACATTCTGGACCAATCAGCAAGTTAGGAGGTGAGGCTCTTAGACTGACCCGGCAGAGATCACATGCTCTTAAACTAGTAACTGTTGCTAGGCTGGCAGGGTGGCAGAACTTCCATCTAGACCTCATGTGCGAAGAAGTGGGGAGCAGCTGAGGAAGAATGAAGGATGCTCCCTGAAAGGGAAGGAAGCACAGACATCATCTGGTGTAAAGGAAGGCCAATGTCCATGTGCACAACAACAGGATATTTTTTAAATTTATAATGATAGAAACAACTTCATAGATGATATCATGGTAAAAATATAAGTATAAAGTATCTACTGTGTATAGTAGTCATCTATGCTTCCTAATCGTGTTTGAGGTGGGGAAAAAAGCCCTAATCATATAACCATTAAAAATATATTTTTCACTAAGATAAATGTACAAATTATAGTAAGGAGATTTAATAGAAAAACAATTTGTTGTTATGGTTTCTACTCATGATTCAGATGTCCTGGTGTTCATCAGTGGATACTCTTAACAGTCTATGAGCTCTGTTCATGAGAATTAAGGACCCCTGCCTTAAATAAGGTGGTGACCACATTAATGGATGACCAAAAAACAATATGTCTTAGGAGTAGGCAGGGGAAGCTCAGGAGTGCTCAGCTCTCTATTTGTGTAAAGGACACTTACTTTTTGGCATATCACATGCAGCTTAGAAGGAACTCTGTGGGGTTGATCTGATGGCCAAGATGCAACTCATCACTTAAGCTGCCTTCTTCCCTCAGCTCTTGACTCACAAAGGATGCTGTCCTTTTGTTAGTATAAGAAGGACAAAATTTATGAACATCTGAAGACTCATTTTTTAACTGCTCAGAGACCTTTTTATTTTCTTCTTTGGTAGGTCTCTAATTTCTTCTTAACATGTTTTCCGCTAATCATCTTTATTTTTAGTCTCAGTGGCTCAATTTTTTCCTACTTAGTAATTAATTCCTACTAATCCTCAGTTTTATCTATTTTTACATTTAAACTTTTTATCTTATGGGTTCAAGTGTTTTATCCTATTCTTCAATTACCTATAGCTTTATAATTTTAATGATCCACCCTTTTATCTTTATTTTAAATCTCATTTATTTCATCTTTTTTTAACTCAATATTTTATTCTACTGGAATTTTATTTCTCTTTTACCCACTTCTGCTTTATTCTCTTTTCTCTTATTCTCAATTTTTATATTTAATTTTCCTCTGGAAACCTGCACTACCTTAACTTTTTTAAACTTTTTTTCTTCTATCTTCTCTGTTTCTTTTTAAAAATAAATTTTTATAATGGCTGACAAGATGAGTGTCAAAGTGGCTATAGTGATTATGAAGATGAAATTGGCAATAAATAATAATAGCAGAGGAGTGAAATCAAAGCCCTTCTTTCTCTACATGGCTCTTTGGGCCTCTACCTCCTCCATCAAGTTAATCCTTAACTCCTTTTCAAGGTTATCTCCTCCCATTTAACCAATACCCCCAAGATCACAATTTTCTCTGCGTAGAAAGAGCAACTCATTTGTTGGAATATTTTCACTTCCTGAAATCTTACACCATGTTGGTTTTGGCAATCTGTAGGCAGTGGTAAGCAGGAGGGAATGGCTGATGAGGGATCTTGTATTTATGGATTATGAAGTCCAGGTGATCCTTTTCCACTCAGGAGAGTAGTTTCATTTTTTTTCCTAAATACTATTACTCTTGTATAATATTTATTCATTTTATTTACATTTAAATATTTACTTCCTTGACATTGATTTTTTTTTTAACACATCTTTATTGGAATATAATTGCTTTACAATGTTGTGTCAGTTTCTGCTGTACAACAAAGTGAATCAGCTGTATGTATACATATATCCCCACTTCCCCTCCCTCTTAAGCCTCACTCCCACCCTCCCTATCCCACCCCTCTAGGTCATAACAAAGCACTGAGCTGATCTCCCTGTGCTATGCAGCAGCTTCCCACTAGCTATCTATTTTACATTTGGTAGTATATATATATATATGTCAATAGGAGAGTAGTTTTAAATGGTGATAATGGAAATACTGACAGTTACATTTTTTAGATTTAGTAAATTTCCTTTGAATTTTCATCTCAAGAGCACAGTGGCTTTTTTGTTGTTGTTTTTTCTCTGTCTCTCTCTGTCTCTCTGCCTCTCTCTCTCTCCTGGGACTCAAAGCCTAGGATCTTAAATACTTCTGTATTGTGGTAAAACTATTTATTTGAAAGAAGGCTGAGTTTTAAAACATCCATCAACCCATATCCACAGTTTCTGGATCATTTCTTTTTCTGGTAGATTTGTCTTAACGCTGGTGTTTATTTTCACACACACATTCTCTAGTCAAGACTCATTCTGTGTGGACATAGGATTGCTGTTTAACATTCATTTATCCTACATATCTACAGCAGAGTTAGTCATGGTCAGATATGAACTCCAAGATTACTGGTGGCTCATATGGTGAACTACCAGGGCCGTTGGAAAGTAGATGGATTGCTTCTCCATGGACCACCTATTAAAGACCAATATATTTATGGAAATATTTTTTAAATCACTAAAATTATTTATGAACAGAATACTTGTGGTGCTGAGTGGTAACACATGGAATAAAACCAGAGTGTTTATTTTCCCCCACATTTTAACCCCTGGAGTGGCTCTTATGCAATGTGTCTGCCATCCTGGTTGGACTGGGGTAAGTAGGGAGATTGCAAGTAAAAACTTCACAGATGAGCAGTTGCTCTCTAAGCAACATTTAAAACTATGCATTGACATTATAAGGAAAAGGTTTCTTCTATTACTGACTGTCTGATAACTTAAACTGTTTATATTCAAATAACAGAGCTGAAAAAAAAATTCTTTCTCCCTTTGGCAAAATTACTATTAAGGAAGTAACTGTCTTTGATTAAGAAAATATTTTATTATATCATTTAAGCTATCACTTATGGAACCCAAGAACCTGAGTTCAAAGAGTCAAGGCACCACATTAATAGTTAACTCAACTATCTGTATGAGAAGATTGAAGCACTTTATTTTCATTCTGGGGAGGCGTGGAAGAGAAGAGCCAGAAAAATAGGGGGGAGATTGGGGCCTGTCACAGAGGGAACAGCCAGGAAGAACCCTCTGGGGATATGCAGTGGCCCGGTTCAAACATCCGCTGTAATTTAATCTCCATAGGGGCAGGGATCTTTGTCAGTTTCATTCACTGATAGATCCCCAACCACCCTGAACTGTGCCTAGCGCAGTGTAGGCACATAATAAATGCTTGTTGTAGAAATGAATGAATGAATGAATGAATGATAATTAGTAAGATTTTTCAGTGTTCAACTTGAAATAGTTTGTTATGTTGGAATCAAACCAATCCAAAAATAAGAGAAGAAGAAGAAGAAGGAGAAGGAGGAGGAAGAGGAGAAGGAGAAGGAGAAGGAGAAGGAGAAGGAGAAGGAGAAGAAGAGGTCAAATTTATTATATTCCAAAGTTCTTTATGAGTTAGGGAATTTCCTGAGGACATTGAGGCTGAATTTTATATCTGGTGAAATGGTGCAGAGTAGAGACAGTGTCTGTGGGGGAACAGGAGATGATCTCTTAACCAAACTTGTTCAGGGAAGGCAGGAACACTGAGTCTGGGATAACTGTGTGAAATAAAACTCTAATGCATGTACAGAAAGAGTGAGGATCATTTTGGACTTCCATAGGGGATGGAATGGAGCTTCAAGCTGATCTTCTCTAGGAACTAAGGGACCTGAAACCCCCACCTGACAGCTAAGCTCCATCCGTGACTGTCACACCACGTGCAAAATTTTGCTTTCATGTACTGGGTGAGAACCTCAAGAAGCCACAACAGGAAAACACACACATGAACAAAAACTATGACAGTGCTGTGACTAAAAAGAAAGGTTTAGAAGTTGACTCTTCCAAGAAAGCATTGCATTTAAGCCATGCTAGTCCAATGACAATACATTTTGTCTCTTTAAAGTCTTAGAAAAAAAAAAGGTTTCTTTCTAATTGGATGTTCCATTGCATTCAGATAACACAAGTCAATTCCATTTGCTCCTGCCAGAAGAACAGCTATGCTTATCAAACACCAAGACCCTGGTTAGTCCCTGCCTTTCCTCTGTCTCTGGGGTTCCCAAAGTGGAGCTGACATGTTGAGGGTGGGATTGATGGATGGGGTTGGGGGGGGCCATTTCACACATATTGCAGCTCTGTGGTCCTCACTCAGGTTGGTACTTTGCTCACCTGTGCTGACGCAGCCCACATGCGGAGGCAGCACTGTGCCGCCGGCATCGTGTTGCCCACAGGCTGCTGTCCATGCTCTTGCTCTGTGCCTACAGACTCTGCCCAGATCCTGAGTCACTGCTCCATTTGTGGTACCAGTTCACTCACATCTTCCAGCCTCTCTGTGGGGAATAGAGCATTAAGTCTCTGCTGCCACTGCCAAGGTTCCTCTTAGTTTACCTCACAGCCTCTGATGTTCTCCTCTTCTTACGTCTGCCCTTCAGAAGAGGTACCACTAAATTCGAGAGTCTGTTGGCCCCTAATGGTACTATTCTGATTTACCACTCAGCATCTGGCTTGAAGTTTAGTTTTACAAATCTTTAACACTTTCTTCAGTCCTTTCTTTCCCAGGGCACAAAAAATTTCCTTCCCACGGCACATGAACAGGGGAAACTGAGGCTTCGCATTTCCATTCATTTGTAATGAAATCACTTGCTAAGCATTGTTCACATCAAATATTTACCAGCTGTACTCCATTCAAGCTTCATCTCATTTTCATATCCTTATTTTCCTTGGGTCTTTTTCTCTAAGCACTTATTTTCAAGTTATGTTATCTAGCTGTTTTAAAAATGTGTTCTCCAGTTATTTCTAGAACAAGATGGTATAAAATTAAATAAACATATCCACACAGGCATATGCTCATGCTGAATGGGGCCAGGCTTTTCACCAAATCCCCAGGGAGCAGGACACCAGCTTCACTTCAGTTTTACCACAGCTTCATCATACTGTCTTGACTGACTTGCTTCCCCCTTTGTTTTCATTTACTTTGGCATAAAGAGGTATCATAGCAGTTAACCTATCTCCAGGGTGTGTTCAGGTTTAATGAATAAATGTGTATAATGCCCTCAGAGTGCCTCACTCGAGGTATGCTGTTACTGCACATTATTAGAGCTGCTATTACAGCACCATCTTGGGACCCTCAGCCTTTAAGCTGACTTGAGACAGGAGGTCTCGGAAATAATAACAGCTCTTCTCCCGTGTGCCTTTCTCCCTGAAACGTCAGAGAACTTAAGGCATTACCTTATTAATATAAAATTCAGCACGAGGTGGATGGGAATGACTACTGAGGGTTTCTGGTTTCCAGGTGGGAGTCATTAAGGCAACACTTTTGCATTGACACAAAACTCACCTGTAATGTTAAGCACTTATCAACATTCTTCATGCCAGAGACAAAGCCTACGTCACTTTTTCTCCACCAAGGCATGGCACTGGGTAAAGCTGCTGGGAAGAGTGGGCTCCAGGCTGGTATTTCTTAAGTGTCTCAAGATAGTGACACATCGTCTATTAAGAAGAGTGGTAGTGATCATATATTTTTATTTAGCTATAGTTCAGTTAGCTAAAGAAAGCATCCGATTTCTATCTTTTTTTTCCCCTACAGTAATCTCATCTAAATGAATGAGAAGACTCTATTTGTCCTTGCATTGGTTACTGATCATTTTAAATGGCTGACACATTGGTGCTTAATGCACACCATTTGGTAATCAACATCTTCCAAATTACAAGAGACTTTTAATAGATTAGAAATCATTGGCTGGGAATCAGAGTATAGTTGCTTATAACCTCATCACCTGAAGGATGAAGAAGCTGAAGCCTTCATTTCTATGATGATAGTACAGCCTGCTTCAAAGTTTCAACAATACTTTGTAGAATTACTCTATAAACCAGACAGCCCTTTCCTACAATTAGTCTAAAGTGGGAAGCAATAATGGTATACTATTCAGCCTCAGTATTGTGCTGTCCTTGATGCCCAGTATGATATACGTTGATGAGCTGAACTCCCATATAACAACACTCTTTGGACTCTTCAATGATGACGTCTCTTGGAAGTGGGCTCCAAATGCACCTGCTTCGACTGACATCTTCAAGGGTACAACTACTATTCCTGTTATTTGTAGTGTTGAACCCTTGCACCCATTTTATTAAATTTCCTCCAACATTTTTATAAGTGATTTTTAAAGTAAACTCCATAATTCCACTGCAAAAAAAACCCCAAAAAACTGGCATTACATACAGAGATGATAGGGATTTTACTGAGTTGTCAGCTCACACCAATATGTATTGGAAATAGAAGGAGCCCCTGGGCTCTCTGTCGCTTGGTTAAACCTCAGGCATTTAGCTGACATCATTCTTTGGCATTTGCCTTTCTCCTCTCACTCTTTTACCAATGGGTAATGGAAATAGAGTTGTCAGCTTCAAATTACTCAAATATGGGGAAACCAACTCCTCATTACATTCTGCCTTCCCCATTCGAGCCCCACCCAGCCCCACACAGCCCCAGCATGTCTGTTCTTTAATAGTTAATGGGAATAAAGCCCAGACAATCTCTATGTCAGACATTTAACTTCGTCTTAGGCCACTTGCAGTGACCGATTCCTCATGCTTCACGTTAAAGCAGAAATAGATGGTAATTTGCCTGGGCTGGTTTATAATGTTGTGTGTAATGGAAACATTCCTTCTAGACACCTGCAGCAACTAGCTTAGGCTTTGAAGCATGAGATTCACTTTCCCCATTTTAGCATACAGGCTTACAAACATTGTTATTGATCATAAAATTATCCAATCTTTTTAAAATACAGCTACATGAGTTGATTAAAGTACTTTCTACTGCCATAAATTTCAGACTGCCTCCCCCTCAATGCAGAATTTTCTTTCCACTTAGTTTTTTAAAGTGCCTGCCATTAATTTCCTTGAGCAATTCTTTAGCCCAATGTCAGTGGACGGTTTAAGCAGGAGGGATTGGCAGGTTTATTTTACTCTTAGCTTAGCAGGATACTAAAATGTCCCCTTTAGGAAAATACAAAGTTTTGCTGTTCTCTGACATTCTGGACAAAAGGGCATCCTTTCTTGTACTGGGTCAGGGTCCTGGAGTTAGAGAAAATCCTATTGCGATACAGACTTTGTCCCCTCACTCATTCCTGTGCTGCCACGACTCAGCTCTTCCCGGGCACCTACAAGTGGACTCTCTTCTCTCCAGTCAAAGAATTGGTTCACCCAGCTGGGCCACCAATTGTCTGCACGTAGCCAAAGGAAACCATCATTGTTTGCTGAGAGCCGGTCCTGGTATTTGTGTTACAGATCAGTTCAAGCCCTGACTCACAGCTTGCTTTCATTTCAAAGAAAGATATTGAGGTCAGGACATTGTCGAAGGGATCTTGAATTTTGCCAAGTATTAAACCCCATTCACCATTAACCAAAACAGAACACTCCAGATTATTTTTAAGATCAGAACTTTCATTGGAACAATTAGAACAATTTCCTAGTAAACTGATTCAAAAGATATGATCTCTTCAAGAATATTTGGAAAATTAGTTTTTAGCATCAATTATCAGGATAAATTTATGATTTTTTTCACTTTGCTATTTTAGATTCAGCCTTAGGAAATCTATTGGAACATTGCTCTCAAAAGAAAAAAAAAATCCACTATGAGCCAGCAATCAATCACAATTTCAGAGTGCTTGATTACCAAAAAGACCAAGAAAGAATCACCTATCATCACTCTTCATGTTAGCCCATGTCACTGCTGACAGCAGCTGCTACCTATGTTATGGGAGTGATTGAAAACATAGATTTGGTAACAACATTTTTTCCCCATGTTTGGACATGGAAAAATGGCCTTTGATTTGTGGCTATAAACCTGATTTGATAGACCCTGTATTGCTTTCAATGAAAAAGGAGGAGTAGTTAGTGATAATCAATGTGATTGTCATCCCCAGTGTTTTTATTCGTCCCAGAGATCAATATCTCTATAGGAGCACTCCCTTCCATCAAAAACACTATGGAGAAAGTCTGTTCATCATCTTAACCACATCCATTTCTCAGCCCCAATGATTAAATAACTTCAGCATGTATGAATTTGTTTGGGGTGTCCTTAAAGTAGGCTAATTCTGTTCCAGTTGAATGTCCTTGATTATATGGTACTCAGACAGAAGGAGATTACAAAACACTACAAACTATTCAAATGTCTTTGTGTTAATTAAATTGCCAGAAATTTTATCATGAGGCTGTAATGATTCCAAGGCCCTGGCAGGATGTAGCTCCTTTAAAAGGAGCAACACGCTAGAAAGGCAGCTTCCCTTCACTGACTTAGCAAGGCTGCAATCAGCCTGCCTAGAGCCCTCTGGGAACTGGCAAGGCAGCCCTTTGGTACTAAATGGATGCATGAAGGTTCTGCAAGGAGATTTTTAAACTACCTGCAGGAACTAATGCAACATTGTAAATTAACTGTACTTCAATAAAATAAATAAATAAATAATGCATGCAGTATATCAGATCTTGAATCTACTCAAATCAGGACAAGGTTTTCTACCTTTGTTATTTCAAAGTCCAGAACTACTATTAGAACTTGGAGATTTCACCTCTCTGTTCACCTTCATAGCCTGCTAGAATTCATTTCATGAACAATATTTTAGGGGTTTTCTCTTGATTCTTATCATTATACTTTCTTTTCCACTCTTTGGAACTTGATAGGAAATGTCCCATGCATTCTTCTCTCATGCAAACTTTGAAAAACCCTCTGGGAGAATATTTTCTCCTTAGCTTGGCTTTGAATGTGGGAAATTTATGATACAATGTGATGATGAAAATGGGAATTTGTAGGTGCCATGATAGCATCCAGGTCCATTGAAAACTCCTGCATGATCTGAACGAGGCTGGATAGGTTGCTATGAAGTGTATCTCCCTGGAGATTTTATTCTCAGTCAATTGTCCCTTCCAGTAAGTTATCCAAAATAAGAAACTGGGATTCTTCTTGATATCGCAAGAAGCCTTCTTGCTTGGACTGCTGAAATTCTTAACACTAGAAATTTGAAGCCAGGTAAAACTTTCGCATTTCTTTTGGAATCTGACATTATCCACTTTACGGAGAGATTTGCCAAGATGATGAACCTTTCTCTGAACCTTGGGAAATTTCACGCTAGGGCTGAAACCGGAAAGCCAAGCACATTTCACTAGGTGTTAGATTTCATCCTGACCAGCTCGCCAGGCTCTCCCCCCAGGTTGTATTAATTATTTCCTGCCTCAAGATAAGGGAGAAAGATTAACTGGCCTCACAAATAAAATACTTCCAAGGAAAAAGGAGTCCCATCAAATATCAACTGAAGAAGTTGACTTCAGAATATCATGTCATTTTCACCTGGACTCATTGTTTGAACAGCGGCTTTGTTCTAATACAGATAGTGTTTGTGAAAATGAAAACACAGATGAGGACTACAATTAGGACTGTCTAACAATGGTAATAAGATGCACAGTAAGTTTCAGAGGGAAAAGAAAGAAGTAAAGAACTTACTAAGATGTTCTTGGATTAAGAAATTTATCACTGTTCTCACTGACCCCATAGGGCCCTTGTTATGGAAGGGGTAATTCAGAGGCAAATATTACAAACTTAGTATATCTAGGCAAGCAATTTTGTGTAATAATCTTTCCTTCTTTTCAAGTGAATGAAGCTTTTATGTGTCTAAATAAATGATACCTCTTCCTTAAATGATTGTATAAATCAGACTTTCTCAACCTCAGCACTATGGACATTTGGGGCTTGATAGTTCTTTTTTGTGGGAGCTTTGTCTTGTGCAGATTTAGCAACACCTCTGCCCTGTAACCACTGGATACCAGAAGCCCCTCCCCCCCGGGTCGTGACAATCAAAACACTTCTCCAGACATCGCCGTTAGTTGAGAACATTTGTTTAAGTCTTGTACCTCCTATGTCTTCAAATGCCTCTAAATTCAGCAATTTATATGTCAATCTTTTTCTTTCAGTGAGTTCAAAGTACTTTATATATATATATATATATATATATATATATATATCAAGATTGCAATTGCTAAACAACTCCAGGGAACATCCAGAAACAATCACAGAATCTATGAGTTAGAAGTGACTTTAGAAAAAAGAGAGAATTATAACAGCAGCAGCCACAGTAGCAACAACAAAGTACATTTTAAAGTGCAAACCTGTTAATGAGGAAACAAAGAATGTCCTAAAAAGAAAATACACAGATCAAATTCTCTCAAAATTTTTGGAGAATTGTCATGTGAAAGTGATTGCTGGCTTATTCTGCAAAATGCTAGAGTTGCGTTGTTCAATGCAGTAGCCATAAGCCACACATGATTATTTAAGTTCAAATTTAAATTAAGTAAAATTGAATAGATTTAAAATTCAGTTCCTCAAGTTGCTGTACTCAAAGCCATATGTGGCTAGTGGCTACCATATTGGGCAGTGCAGATAGAGAACACTTTCATCATGGAAAAAATTTCTACTGGACAGTGCTCCTTAGAGTAAGGAAGTAATGGGTAGAAGTTACTGTGAGGTGTTTCAATCTAGTATAAGAAGCAAACATTAAAGAATCAGAACTTTATCCTCTCAAAGAGCATGAAAAAGTTTTGAGCAGATGCCAAGAAAGAATGAATTTTTTCTGGGTAGACTGCTACGCTGGCTGAACAGAATCCTCTAATTCAGACTCAAAAGGGTCTATGTATGAGGTTTTATAATTCTTTATGTAATAAAATTTTCATAATTTCTAAGCACAATCCCATTGAATCAGAAGAAACACTCATATGTTAAAATTGAGACATTTCAAATATTACAAAACTTCTAGATCAAAACAATATTCACAAAATGAAGGCTGCTTAATTTTCCTCTGTGATAAAGTCTGCTCACACCTTATGTGCCTTCAAAATTAAGAAAAAGAAAGTTTATATTATTATGTCAATATTTTCAAATGAATTCCAGCCACGTATAAAATATGAACCTTGGTCATATGCCAGTTCATACAATATCCAAATTTGAGACTTAGTTCTGTATTGAAGAGAATGAAAGGCAAGGGTTAGGATGATCAGAGCGTGAGAGGGAAATTAGAGCGAAAGCAAATGCCACACCACTTCAACAAAGAAGATATTGCTTTTATATGTAGCAAAGCAATTTCCAGTTAAAGAAAGGAGGACTCTGGAAGGCATTTGAAATTCAGGTGATAATTGAGGATAAATTATACTAAAAATAATCCAAAAAACTAAATATACTTCTCTCCTTATCTATGACCTTTTAAAAAACATTTTATTGGAGTATAGTTGATTTACAATGTTGTGTTAGTTTCAGGTGTACAGCAAAGTGAATCAGCTTTACATGTACATATATCCACTCTTTTTTAGATTCTTTTCCCATATAGGCCATTACAGAGTAGTATTGAGTAGAGTTCCCTGTGCGATACAGTTGGTCCTTATTAATTATCTATTTTATATATAGTAGTGTGTATATGTCAATCCCAATCTCCCAATTTATCACCCCCACCCACACCCCCGGTAACCATAAGTTTGTTTTCTATACCTGTAACTCTATTGCTGTTTCAAAAGTAAAAAGTCCACCCATAAATACACACACACACACACACACACACACACACGCACACAGATAACTGACAAATCCAATTTACTGAATTTCAAAGAGTGAACAAGTACTTATTGAAAACGTTATTTTGTTTATGACCTTCATTTAGTGTGCTTTGGACTATTGTAAGACACAAAGAAGACACAGTCCCTGCACTCTAAGCTTCCTAGCTTAATGGTCCAGATGGACTAAAGTGATACACAAATACAGTGAGAGAATGATGGTAGGTAATACTAATCACAAGGACAATTAGTGTTAATACAGCAAAGAGATTGCCACAGCTAGAGCTGTCAGCAAAGGCGTCAAGCAGGGCACGAGAAGACTAAGATTTAAAAGCAATGTGAGATCCTGAGGAAAGAAAAAAAGAGATCTGCATATCTGGACTGGGGATATGATAGGAAAATGATGGTTGAATAATGGATGGAGCAGAGTCCAACTGTGGGTGGCCTGGAATGCCAGGCAGAAAATCATGGACCCGATATGTTGGGAAACAGGACGTCTTTACACACTCAAGTGGCGCCACAAAATAGTGCCACAAGGAAGATCACTGGACACAGAATGTAGAATAAATTGGGTGAGATGGGTGGAAAGGGGGAGTGGAGGAGAGGAATTACTGTAACAGCCCAATCAGAAGGGTGTTACAGGGTTCAAGGCATGACGTGATAAGTGCCAGCACATGGCTGTGGATGATGGCAAAGTCTGAGGAAGAACATTCTAGTAATGAAGAATGTTAAATAAACATTGGTATGGATTATAGTCAGGAGCTTGCCATCTTTACTGAATAAACTTACAGATAGGCTTCCCTACAAAGAGGATAGTAGGCTGCTGGTTTCTCAGAGATTTTGTCAGCCCTATGGTGCTCTGATCCTCAGCAAAAGAGAATCACAGAGGAATTAGGTTATTTCTTTTCTTGATCTTTATTCTGCCGTTCCTTGCTGAGCTGCTGGAGTGCTGGAGCAGATCACATACTTTCTCTGTGCCTCAGTTTTAGTATCTATAAAATATAAATTGGTTTGTTACCCATTTCACAGCAATGCTGCAGGGCTTGTGAAATATTGGACCCTAGGAAATATTGGGCACTTGGGAAAAAACACTTGTGATAAATAGGAGACAGAAACCACCTAAAATTAGACAGAGACTTTCACCTTTGAGAGCTGTATATTTCTTATCCTGCAGGTACCCAGACTCCATCATGGACAAATATATTCACAGACACAAACTCTGAAGAGCACAGAATATTAAAGTCCACAAATCTTCTAAAGTTCCAGGATCTCAATGATGAGTTATGAATGTGAAAGCTTAAAAAATAATCTCTGTAAGTAAAGTGATTTTTCTATGCATTTAATACTCTGAAAAGAAATATGTGAAACGAATGTTAAGACAAAATGAAGGATATTCATGAGGAGTTGTTAGCAGGTGAAAAGAAGTAAATCATTCTCTTATAAGCAACACCACTGAGCATCAGTTACCATCTCCTGGTATCAAGCCCATCACTCTCAACCAAGGAGAGGACCACTGTGAGATACTCAAAGCCACACATGAAATACCTTATTCATGGTCTGAATAAACTAATGGCAAAATAGGATAAAATATTGGGGAGCAGCTAGTTCAACCCCTTCACTTTAAATAGGCGAAGAAACTGATGCTCAGATGGTCAGGTGGCAAGCACACGATCACGTGGCTAATTTGTAAGAGTTGGGATTTGGACTCTTGGTCCAGGGACACAGTCTTCACTTTTTGTGGATCAGAATTGGTCTTGGTACCATATAAAGAGTAATCACGATGTATGATGCCTGAGATAATGTGATATTATTTCTCTTCCTGGGGTTCCAATCTTGCCAGAAGACCAAAATTCAACCATAGCAGCAAAGGAAGTCTGAGTAAGAAAAAGACTTAGAACATTCAGATTAAAGGTCTCCTTTGAAGGGGCCTGAGTTGTCTCCACTACTCATCCTCATTACATACATATAGTCTTAAAGGTCAACAGGAAGGAAGGGGAGGAGTTACATTATAACTTGGACCATAGATAAAATATCTGCTTGCGAAGAGATAAAAATACTTAAGGGGTGAGTTTCTATTTTTGATTTATTGGGAAATATGAAGGGTTGCTACTGAGAAAGCAGAAATAAAGACAAAAAAGTGAGCTGAAGGGAGTGAACCCAACCTCAATACTTTGGAGAACAAAATAATGTGACAAAGAGGAGGAGAAAAACTACATCCTGGGATCCACATTTCAGACACGAGGACCTTTCCAAATAAGGCGAATCAGGATCTTCTAAAGAAATAAGCAGCAGGCTTTCCAAGTACAGGATATTCTTGAAATGAGATGAGGTGTGCCCACTGTCTGGTAGTGATTGCTAAGCCTTAGAAAAGGAGTTTAAAATTGTTCATGTGTCCATTTGATAGAAAAATAACGTAGAAGTACAACAATGTATAGCATCTGATAGAGAACGTGCTTATACTTCTGGAACCCACCAATCTCTACCAATTTTGCTTATTCACATGAACCAAAAAATAAGGAAAAAGTATATAGGGAAAGACAGAATCTATATCTAGTGATTTTTATTCCATGGGGAGAAGGATAAAAACATAGAGACATATGTACTATTTGCAAATTTTCTTCAAATTGAGTCTCCTGGCTTAGGAAAAGAAAACATTTAGATGATGTTGAGTAACTACTTGTTTTCTTATAAATATATCACTCAGTACACGAAAATGGGCAAAAGGGCAGAGGTATTTATTGTATGATAAGAAAGAAGAAAACATGGCATAGTTGAAGGAACACTGGAATAGAAATTAAACATTTGAATTTAAGTCATTCATTTCTTTCTCTGTAAAGACGAGATAATTATACTTTTTCAACTTTTCTCAAGAGTTTTGGGAAGCTCAAATGCAAATATGAAAGCAATTTTGCAATGTATAAAGTATTAAACAAATGCAACTTGATATAATTATTTGTAGATGACATGATCAGAAAAGTATCAACCTGAAATTTCAGAAAGAGAGAATTTACTCAGATAAATTGATGAAGCTGGGAATACTCAAAAGCTGCAGATATATATGCAAAGCATTAATTCAAGAGAAAAGTATAAACACCAGGGTAATTTTAACAGTCTCAGATGATTATGGTATTCTAATGTAAAGAGAATGCTATAGGAAAGGAAGCTTGAAATTTTTACGAGAGTACACAAACCTGGTGTGTTAATGAGATTTGAAATAGAGCAATGAACATTGTGTTTACCAAAAGCATATCTGTTAGAAGAGGTTAGAGCATAAACAGTATAATAGAGCAAGACTTATGCAGTTGAATTCCATAAACTTCTATGAATTACCAGAATAAACCAGAGAAGAGACCATTTAGGTGAGAAATAAAAGAGAGAGTAGAACAGAAGGGGAGGACACTTTTGCTATAGGATGATAACCTGTCCTTGGTAGCCTTAACAATTCCAGTTTATGTCTGTTTTCCAAGTGTAATTGCAAAAAGAGCATCTTCCACGTTCAGAAGTGTACTGGTTTGAATAAAAGCATGTGTTGCTCCTAGTAGAAGGTAAATATAAACTGCAAACTTAGATTACATTTATAAATGACTGCATGCCAATTAAAAAAAGAGAGAGAGACTTGTATTTGGCCACACATATAACACTGTGTTCAAACCTGGTTCCTATATATTAAAAACAAGACTATATATTAAAAACTAGAGTAACCTAAGACAGTAAAGGGCTCCAAATTATAACATAAGAGAATCAACTTAAGAACTAAAACAAGAGAAGACTTAAGTCTGGCATGATCTTGTCTTCATTCTTTTCATAGGTGTCTCATGAAATGATGATTCAGCTTCATTTTTAATATTATAATAGGAAGATGCAGGATTAATGGGTAGAATTTATGCAAAGGCGGATTTCAATGGAGTGTAAGCAAGCTCTTTCTAATAGTTAGAACTGTTCTTAAAAGGAATGAATTGCTTCGTAGCTAATGAACATCCTGTCCCTTGTTGAGTTTACTCAGAGGCTGGATATTTGCCAGTCATAGATGACACCCAGAAGGAAATCTTGCTTTCCTGGGAGTCTGGACTCTAGTACTCTTAAGACTTTACGTATCCATAGCTTAAGCCTTCAGCAAATGAATAGTGTGCCTCTTCTTTGAGCTCTCTGTAGCTCAGTAAAGGCACATGGCCAATATCCCCTGAGAGCTATACATTTATAAATAAGTAATATGTATTGTTTATAAATGTATAAGTAAATAACATTTATTAAGCACCCATTTTATGCCAGAACTTTTCACAGGTAGTACCAACATTTAATCCTCATAATAACACACGAGAAAGTCACTGTTATTCCTTCCTAACAGAGAAAGCAAATGAGGTTCAGAAAGCTTTCGATGCACCCAGAGTTACCCAGTTAAAAACTGGTGTCATTGGGATCCTAATAAATATCCTGTGAAACCAATGTATTTAACCATAATCTATTCAAACTGATTTTTATTTTGTGCTCCTAATGTCCTGGCAGTGTACCCTCCTGGAAGGAGTGCTGAATTGCTCTATTGTTTTACCTCTTTCTGTATTTTCCAGGAAATCAGTACAGCAGAGCTCTTTGCTGCAGAAAATTAAATACCAGATGATACCAGAGGAATGTGCTGTAGAGTGTCTCTCTCTCCCCCTCTGTGTCTCTGACCTCTTTTGGTGATACACCTCCCTTGTCTCTCTTACAGCTAAAATTAAACCAGTGGAAAATGTTTGCCTCAAACTACATGCCCTCTTAATGAAACACAACTGTGCTTAAAGGTCAATAGATTAACAAGAGAACACAGATAGATACTGTTCCTTATCTGGTAGGCAGAAATGGTGCCAGCGTTGGCATTTGGAGAATAGGGAAGTAGGAGTTTGGGGGGATAATATCGACAGAACAGACATATTAGGTGAGATGAGAGGAAAGTGACGAAATAGTCAAAGTAAAGGAAATGTTTGAAAGTCACGTTCAGACTAATAGCAATTCTGGGACCAGCAATTATATGGTTAAGAAATCATTTGTCCTAGAATCCCTGCAAAATAATAAATAATATCAAACATCATAGGTGTGCAGAATTTAATGCTTTACAGGACACGTTCACTTGTATTACCTCACTGGATTGGCATGATATTTGTGGGAAATAAGCATAATTGTCCCCCATTTTTACAAAAAAGAACTGGGCTCCAGAGACACAAATGACTTAGCAACGTCGACAAAGTGGGAATAGTCTAGTGATACTGCTTTTCCACTACATTCCTCTTATTCCACAAATACATTATTTGCTCCTTTGCAAATAATTTTGTCTGCCTGATATAAAGTTGCATGTAAACACAGAGTGTTGACTCTTTGTAGAAACTGAACCAAAGGGTGTTCCTAAAAGGACTTAGGTGATATCTCTATTTTTAATACCATATATATTTGCTTTTGAATTGATGTTTCTTTTTGCTGTGTTTGATTATTCTGAATAAATACTTCCATTTTGTGGTTCCAGATTAAAATCTTATGGATTCCACAATGAAAAAAAAAAATTGAAAGAAGATGGAGGATTATCTTCTGTCCAGGCTCTTGACCCATTCATTCCAAGGTGATCTATCTATAGCCTGCCAAATCAATCTTCACTGGTTTTGATTTTTGCCATTGAACTAGGTCATCTGAAGTATTCCACATTAAGGATCAATGAATCCTTGTCAAGATCAGCTTTAGGGAGCAAAAAGATAGCTGGACTATTTTTATAGCCAAGAAATAATTTGTCTTCCTGCAGTACGATTTATGAGTTGAACCATATGACTTCCAGCAAATTTTTTCAAGATTTTCTTCTATCTCTGAAACGTCTTGTAAATACCAACATTAACAACCAATATAAACGGGAGAAAGTCAACAGTAATTTCTATCTATTCCTTCGCAAAGGGAAAAAATGGAGTCACTGGCCTGTATATTGACTAAGAGGCACGGCATCAAGGACTTCGAGAGGGCTCAGTGTCTTTTCAAAAAGAGATGAATGGAATCAAATTAGAATGGTTTTTGGTGTGTTGTGATTTTTCTGAGTTTATTCTGTCATGTACAGCACCTTCTCGTGATCTTCACATGGAATCGTCTAAGAATTAGCAGCACTTACCAAGCCAACTTACATTGTTAGTACTGCAGTATTAAAAGTATTAATATGCTTTATAAGAGCTTCCAGGGGACACCAGGGATGGGGATGAGAGATGTCCCTTTATCTTGGCGTAATCCTGTAATGGCCTTTCCACATGCATGAATGTTTTACAAGCAAACACAAAACATTCATTCTTATGTTGTATTGATTCAGAGATTATGAAGGAAACTGCAAATTGCCCACCAAAATATAGTCTCCGCTTTTTCCATAAATCAGCCCATGACTGCATTGCTACACTCTGCTTCCCAGCCTCCCTTGCAGTTAGATGTGGGCATGAGATATACTTCTCCTCACAAATATACTATGAGGGGAAATGATGTTTGCCATTTCCAGGTCTGAATTTTAAAACACTGGGTGTGACTTTTCTACGCTCTCTGTCTCCTACCGGCTGGCTGGAACTCAGGGCACAGCAGAATCTTGGACTTGACCTCACATGCATGGAGCATGGCCAGCCGATGGCAGATCTGCCCATCTGGGCTAAACTGGTCACATTTCATTGGAAAGCAAACTAGTTTTTATTCTTTTAAAACCACTGAATTTGGGCTCACTCTTGGTACTGCAGCACAGGCTTGACCATAATTAAAACAGAAGGTGGTTGAAAGCTCATCAGCCGTCTCTTAACATCTTCACACAGGAAAAGTGACCAGATTACATAACAGTGAAGATTAGGCACAGCAGTAATATCTCTATTGTCAGAATTCAAACCAAATTCAATCTTCAAAGCTAGTATATACAGAGGCACCTTGATTTTTGGCAGAATTGTGTTTCTTTCCTTTCTGTCCATAAGAACTATGTCCATGTTACGACACAGACCTGACAGTTTGTCGTAGCCTCCATTTCTCAGTATGTAATGGCCAACTCTTCTTAGGCTACATGCTAAATTTTGCCAGATGCTAGAAACAGCACGGTGACCCAATCTTCAATGCAGACATTAACTAAATTGAAGGTGATGGCATAGAACATTATTTCCTAACGAGGTTTCCTTAAAATGAATATGTGCCACGTATTTTTTCGCAGAAGCAGAGGAATGTCCTTGAGTTACAAAAGTGCTGAGGTAATGTTGCTTAGGAATAAGACCTGACAAATCACTTTCTGTATTCTAAATTGCATCAGAAAAATTAATTCAACAAACAATCTTCAGCTACCTACTATATGTTGGGTACTGTGCTAGAGAAACATGGATGAAAATAAAACACAAAACCTGTCTTAAAGGGTGACATAATATATTATAATTTATCCATTGCCAAGTTACACGTCAATCACTGTTTCCAAACTGACATCAACACCTGATCCTTGTCTACCCCGTTCTACATTTTGTTTTCCATAGTACTTCTACCTTTTAACATATAATTTACCTCTCATACTTATTGTTTTGTCTCCTTCCACCTTGACTACCACCACTAAAATTTAACCCCCAGAAGGACAGAACTCTTTGTTTTGTTCACTGAGGAATCTCAAGAATTAAAACAGTGCCTGGCACATGGTAGGCACTCAGTATTTGTGCAATGAATGTCACCTAAAGAGATGACAGATACAAACCATCCATGTCACATGGTATAGACATAGGGCTTACGGGGATGGGGAGGAGTTAAAAAGCTGAGAAGCAGTAGAGTGCAAGCGATCATCTGAACTCTATGACCCCGCCACTTAAAACAGTCATAAATGGTCTTTATTTACATCCTTGGCTAACATTCTAGTAGAGAGGGTCCCCCATCCCATTTATGTAGCAATGGTTGGAGAAGTAGCCATGTTAGAAAGTGGTGCCTTTTGAACCTGTGATTGGTATCCTATTTCTTGGTAAACTTAATTCAAACCTGCTGAGCCAATCCTCAGCCAAACTACCCAAAGTGGGGAGCAGATGAACCTCCAGAGCATCCCAATTTTCCTCTCACTAATGAGTATACAAATGAATAATAAAGAATGAATTCGGTCTCTTTAATCTGCTGATACTTGGGCAATGGTTTTTAGTCTGCTATAGCGTCTGAGCAAAACAAGGAAAGAGTTAAGAAATATTAACTATATCTTGTCTGTTTTCTGGCCCCACAGTAAATAAAGATCAGCTTCTATTTCTATTATCATGGACCATGACTGTTTTTTTTTGGGGGGGGGGGATGAGGAGTCCCATTTCACTACCGATACATTGAGTGCCCCACACTTAATGCTTGCCTTAGAGAACTAGCAAAACATGGATTCTGATAGTGATGCTTCTTTTTATTTCATTTTATAAATTTTGGTGATCTGCCAATATAACAAGAAAGGTAGCAGGGACTCATCAGGTGGAATCATATAGTATTTTATCTTTTGTGACTGGCTTGTTTCACTTAGCACAATGTCCTCAAGGTTTATCCATGTCATAGCATACGTCAGGATTTCCTTCCTTTTTAAGGCTGAATAACATTCCATTGTGTGTACATACCATGTTTTCCTTATCCATTCATTCATCTATGGACACTTGAGCTGCTCCCACATTTTAGTTATTGTGAATAATGTGCTATGAACATAAGGCATATAAATATCTCTTCAAGTCCTTTCTTTCAATTCTTTTTAGTATATACCCGGGAGTGAAATTGCCAGATGATGTTGTAAGTCTAACCCTGAAATTTTTGCATGAGAGAAGTCTTTATAGGGTCTTCTGATATAGGCAGAAGCCCTGATTTATTTGGCTTCTACTATAAGCAGATACTGTGGAAACTATTAGAGATTCACACGTAATATTTTTTAAACGCATCAAAGAGAGGAAGACATCTTACCAATATGCTAATATTAGAACACAGCTAATAGAACAAGTCCTTTCCCGGGCTTATTTTCCTCTACCAAGGTCACCATATTTACATAGCCCAGTTTTTAAAACATTATGAAATATGACCTCCTCTAAGCCATTTTAACTACCTATGCTACTTCCTACATTTTCTCACCCTTCAACTTGTATTAGTTACAACGTTTCTACAATTTCAGGGTATAAAATGTTCATATTCACTTACTTAAGCATTTAGTTCCCACAGTTGTTAGCATTAATGGAACATTTAAATGGATTCACTGCTCACCACAACTCCATTTACCTTGACTTTGAAATCCATATTTTGCTTGACTGAAGGCTGTCCTCTGGTAGTTTTTACAAGAATGTTTATGGAAACAATATTTCTTGATTTCTTGTATGTTTGAAAATATTTCTCCTTGGTTTTGATTATTGCACAGTGGTATAGCTGGACATAAAATATGATGATGTTTCTCTCCATTAAAACTTTGTAGATATTGCTGCACAGTTGCTAGCATTGGATGTGATTCCGGAGAAGTTTGAATCCAGACTTACTGTTTTTCCTTCTTAAATATCAGACTCTATTTTTTCTTCCTTTGCCACAGGCTCACAGGAGTGTTCTGATCTGGTTACATCTGATAACTTTTCTCAGGAAAACTTGTGGTTGATCAGCCAGCATCAGTTTTTCCTGTGACATGTTCTGCTCTCAATTGTTAGAATATCTCCCATCATTCCAGGAAAACTTTCTTTGAATGTATTGGTGGAAATTTTGTGTTTTTTACTGGATATTAGTTTTACATCTGCTGACACTTCAGAGTTTTTCACATTTTCCCACTAATTCTCTGAAACTTTTTTTCTACTTAATTTTGCTCATTTTTTTTATCAAATGTCTGCTATCCCTGATGGTGTTTTTGGCTGGGTCTATAATGTTAACTGCTTCCAAAATATACTTTGTTTCTAAGGTGGTTTCATTTTTCTCTTCCATTTTTGTTTTGGTGCTGGTTGAATTGTTCATGATTTTTGTATTATATTTTGAATAGAAAATGCAGGAATAGTGTTCAAAATTTAGGCAGCATAATTTCTATACCCCAGTACCCTAATTTTAGTCCCCCTCCCTGAAAACAACAAACGTTCTTTTGTATCTTCCCAGACGAGAAATAAAAATATTTACTATTTTCCCTTTTGGAACACCCTATGCAGAGTATTCTACATTTTGATTTTTTTTTATATTTCAAATATATCTTGGAGATCTTTCCCATTAATATACAGTTTCTTTACTGTTCTTCCCTTTTTCCTTTTTTTCCTTCTTTTTTTGTTCTTTTCTTCCTTCTATAAGTTATGTAACATTCTTTCGTATATAATTTATTCAGGCTCTTATGGGCAGATATTAAAGTTACTTTTATTCTTTAGCTATTATAAACAATGCTGTACTGAATAACTTGGTAGGTATGTTGTTTCACACATGTGCACGTATATTTGTTTGTTACATTCTTAAACGTGTAGTTGCTGAACTAAAAGGTGTTTGCTTTAGTAATTTATATAAATATCGCCAGGTTGTGATCAGTAATAGCTGTCCTAATTCACACTCCCACTAGTAACATACCAGTTTTCTCACACCCATGCTAACACTGTGTGTTATGAAACATTTGCTCTTTGCCACTCTGATAGGTAAAAGATGGTTTTTATTGTTGTGTTTATTTGCATTTCTCTTATTGTGAGTTGAGTACCTAGTCACACATTTAAGAGCCATTTGTATTTCCTTTTCCTTAAGCTCTTTTTTATATCCGTAACCCATTCTTATTGGATTATTAGGTTCTAATTTTCCACATAGATTATAGAAGTTATAAACAGCAAATAGTTTTTTGTTCATCTTTTAATTTGACCAATGGTCATTTTTTTCTTAGACATACTTTTTATACAGAATAATCTCTCAATCTTTATATGATTAATGAAATTTATATTTTCCTTAGAAGTTTTTGCCATTCCATTATTATAATTTATTGCTATACAGTTATCTTTTTTCAAACAGAAGTTATCCAATAATAATAATTCAATAATTTATTCAATTTATGCATCTTTTCTCCACTGATTTGAGATCATGACCATGTGCACTGAACTGTTTCTGGACTGCTATTTCTGTTCCACTGATCTGTCCACTCATTTGTGTGTGTGTGTGTGCCATTATCACACTGTTTTGATTTATCTAACTGTATGATATGTTTTTCTTTTATTCAGAATTGTCTCTGCTTATTTATTTTTTCCATATAAACTCAAGACTCAGGTTGTCTAAATTCCCCAAAATTATCTTGGTATTTTATTGCTATTGTGTTAATACATTTCCTTAAAGAACATTGATACTTATATTATATTGACTCCTTCTATTCAAAAGCATTATGAGGTTCTTTTTGCTTAAGCCCTTGCATCACTCAGGAGTATGTTAAAGTTTTCTTTATAGAGATTGTTCACTTTTCTCAAATTTATTCCTAGGTATAGAAATCTCTGTCCAATCATTTGATGATCATTAAGGTAACTCAAAAGAGACTTTAGTAGCTACACCCAACAGAGAATTCAGACTTTATAGATGATGTCTCACCAAATAGAGAATATCAATAGAGAATTTATATTCCAATAATGATGTAAAAGAGGAATAAAAAAAAATGACACATAGTAAACAAATAGAAAAATGGCAGATACAAATAATACCTTATCAAAAATTAAATATGAGTGAATTAAATACTCCAATGTAAAAGCAAAGACTAGCAGAATAGATTAAAAATATGATCCAACTACATGCCATTTACATTTCCATAATTTAGATTCAAATATACAAAAAAAATTGAAAGTAAATGGATGGAAAAAAAATGTGTCATGCAAACAGTAAACAAAAACTATCTGGAGTGGCTATATGAATATCCTATAACAAACATTAAGACAAAGTTGAACTAGAAACAAAGAAGGACATTTTATAATAATAAATTTTAAATTTTTATTAAAATTAAGATTATTAAAATTTTATAATAATAAAAATGTCAATATATCAAGAAATTTAACAATCATAAACATTTACTTACTTAACAATAGAAATAGAGCCTCAAAATATATGAAGTAAAAATTTACCAGATTGAAGAGAGAAATAAACAATTCAACAATATTATTTGAAGGCTTCAATGGATCGTTTTTAATAATAGACAGAACAACTAGATAGAACAACACTATAAACCAACTAGATCTAATAGACATCTATTGAACACTCCACCTAAAATTAGGATAATACATATTATTTTTCAGTGCACATGTAACATTCTCCAGGCTAGACTATAGGTTAGGCTATAAAATAAGACTTAATAAATGTAAAAGGAATGAAATCATACAACAAGTACTCTTCAATCAAAATGTCATGAAATTGGAAATTAATAACAGAAAAAATTTGGGAAATCAGAAATATGTGGAAATTAAACACTACACTTCTAAATAATCAACTGGTCCAAGAAGGAATCACAAGGGCAATTAGAAAACACTTTGAGATGAATAAAAATGAAGACACAACAAACCAAAATGTATGAGATGTAGCTGAAGCACTGCTTCAAGGTAAATTTGGCAAGTATACTAGATCCAATTAAAGCAAAAGGAAGGAAATAATAAATATAATGAGAGAAATAAATTACAAAGGAAAGAGAAGAGGGAGAAAAATCAATGAAAGCAAAAGTTTGTTCTTTGAAAGCTCAAACAACAAAATTGAAAACTTTTAGATAGATTGACCAAAGAGAGAGAGAGAGAGAGCATATTCAAATTACAAAGATCAGGACTGAAATAGGGGACATTACTACCAACCATAAAAAATTAGCAAGGATTGTAAGATAAAACTATGAATTATTGTATGCCAACAAACTAGATAACCTAGATGAAATAGACAAATTCTTAGAAAGATACAAACTACTGAAATCAACTCAAGAATAAATTAAAAATCTGAATAGAATCACATCAAAGTAAAGAGATTGAGTTGAATTGGTAATCAAAAATATCTCTCTCTCTCTCTCACACACATGCACAAAATCCTAGGACCACATGGTTTCACTGGCGAATTGTACCAAATACTTAATGAAGAATTAACATAAAATTTTCACACACACAAAAGAAACTCTTCCCAAAAAACAGAATAAAAAGGAACATTTCCCAACTTGTTCTATGAAGCCAATATTACCGTGATCCCAAAACCAAAGATATCACAAGAAAATGCTGACCAATATACCTTATGAACACAGGCATAGAAATCCTCAACAAAATACTAAGAAATTGAATCCACAAACCATGACCAAATGAAATTTATCCCAGGAATGCAAAATTGGTTCCACATATTAAAAGTAACCAACATAATGCACAATATTAATAGTACAAAGGAAAAAAACTACATGATTAATAAAATGGCAATAATCCCCAAATTATTTCAATTCAATATTTATCAAAATCCCAGCTTCCCTTTTTGTAGAAATAACTAAGCTGATCCTAAAATTGATACGGAAATGCAGGGAACTCTGAATTCCAGTGAGAACAATCCTGAAAAGAACAACAAAGTTGGAAAAATCACATTGATTTCAAAACTTACCACAATTCAACTTAAGTAATCAAGATAATATTGCACTGGCATATAGGTCAATGGAATAGAATAGAGAATATTGGGGGGGGGGACCTTTATATTTATGGTCAATTGATTTTTCACATGGGTTTCAAACCAATTCAGTGTGTGGGGGGGAACAGTCTTTTCAACAAATGTTGCTGGGAATAATGGATATCAAATGCAAAATTATAAAGTTAAACCCCTACCTCACTCTATACATACAAATTAACTCAAAATGGATCAAAGACCTAAATGTATAATATATAACTAAATTATATAGCTAGAAGTTTGTGATTCTGAGAAGAAAATACAGGCTTAACTTTTTGTGACCTCAGATTAAGCAATGATTTCTTACATGTAATACCAAAAGCAAAAGAAACAAAAGAAAAATTTGATAAATTAAACTTCATAGAAGTTAAAAACTTTATGTACCAGAAGAAACCATCAACAAGTGATAAGACAACTCATAAAATTGGAGAAAATATTTGCAAATGATAGATCTGATAAATGTATAGTATCTAATAATACAATGAATTCTTACAACTCACAATAAAAAGACAAATAACACCATTTTTAAAGTGGGCAAAGGATTTGAATAGATATTTCTCCAAAGAAGATACCTAAAATGTACACATAAAACATCTCGTCAAGCCACTGGAAAGTGCCAACAACCATTTATGAGAGAATGAGTGAAAATAATAAATAATATCAATAAGCATGTGAAAAGAGGGAAACACAAATCCAAAACCATAATGAGATACTGCTTACAACTACAGGATGGCTAAAATTAAAAGGATGAATAATAACAAGTATTGATGAGATACAAAGAAATTGGAATTGTCATTCATTGCTGGTGGGAAAGTTAAATGGCATAGCTGCTGTCAAAAAGTTTGACATTTACTCAAAAAGTTAAACAGAGTTATCATAAGACCAAGAAAATCACACCTAGATACATTCAAAAAAGAATTGAAAAGATCCCATACACCGCAACTAAGACCCAGCACAGCCAAATAAATAAATAAATAAATAAATATTAACAAAACAACAAAAAAAGATGGTTCCACCTATTCAAGGTGTTATATTTGAAAAAAGAAAAAAAAAAAGAATTGAAAACATGTCCATGCAAAAAAGTGTACTCAAATGTTGATAGCATCATTATTCATAACAGCAAAATATTAGGGAAAAAACAATGTTCATTTACTGATGAATGGATAAACAGAATATTACTTGGCCATAAAAATGAGTAAAGAATTGATACATGCTACAACATAGATGAACTTTGAAAACATTACTCTAAGTGAAATAATCCAGACACAAAGCTATATATTATATGGTTCCCTTTATATAAAATATCTAGACTAGGCAAACCCATAGAGATAGAAACGAGATTAGAGATTGGGGAGAGTGGGGAGTGACTGCTAACAGGTATGGCTTCTTTTTGACAACAAAAATATTCTAGAATTAGATAATGGTAATGATAGCACAATTTTGTGAACATACTAGAACCCAGTGAATCGAACACTTTAAAAGGGTGATTTTATAGTATATGAATTATACAGTAATAGAAAAAAAAAAATAAGGGTGTGCTGCCTATTAGAACAATCA
Organism: Hippopotamus amphibius kiboko; assembly: GCF_030028045.1. Lineage (NCBI taxonomy): Eukaryota > Metazoa > Chordata > Mammalia > Artiodactyla > Hippopotamidae > Hippopotamus > Hippopotamus amphibius. Next base: position 45,207,570 of record NC_080191.1, on the reverse strand, counting down.
CAAATTCTGCCATCTCTGCCCAAGGTCTTCAGCAACAGCCATCCTGTGATGGCATTTTCTCTTCTCTTATATCGGACAACAATTCACTATGTTTAGCTGTTCTTCTTCAAATGTTTTAGATCAGAATTTTAGGCATTCCTTAATTTCATTGAATATATAGCTTCCATTTTTGTTGCTCACTCTTTTTGTCATTCAACCAATTTTTGAGGAAAAATAGAAGATAATGTATGATTTTTTTCTCTCACATTCTACCAAATGTCTGAATTCTTTTTTTTTCCTAATATTCTAAGGCATCAGTTCTCAATTTTTTTTTGGTCTCTGAACTCCTTTTTTGCTCTTAAAAATTATTAAAGACCCCAAAGAGCTTTTGTTTATATGTCATATGTTATACACACCACAGCAGAAATTAAAAACAGAGTATTTAAAAATTTAGTAATTTGTTTAAAATAGCTCTAATACATTGCCTGCCAATATATTTTTATAAAAACAACTGTATTTTTAAAAACAAAAGCTTGTGAGAAAAGTGGCATTGGTTTACATTTCTACAAATACCTTAAGGATCTTGCATATAGAAGACAGCTAGATTCTCATATCTACTTCTGCATTCCATCTGTTGTAATATCAAACATCTCATCAAGCCACTGGAAAATGCCAACAACTATTTATGAGAGAATGAGTGAAAATAATAAATAATATCAGTTTTATTATGAAAATAGTTTTGACATCATGGGCCCCCAAAATGGTATTGAGGGCACCCAGGAGTTCCCAGATCACATTTTGGGAACTGTCATTCTCAACTATGTTTATTATACTATATACTTCTTTTTAAGCCTACGAAATTTTATTCTCAAAATTCAAGGACTTTGTGTCCCCCCTCTTCTGATTCCCCATCTCATATTCTTCCTATCTTCTCGGATATATCACAAAAGCAGGAGAAATATCTCCCAAGAGTGAAATTCTCATTGTGTAATCAATCCTGCCTTCAGAAGACGTTTTGTCACCTATGCAAACCCTATGTTAGAAATAATCCTGGCATAACAGGAACCTGAGTTATCTCGGAGACTTCCCCAAGGGGAAGAGATATCCTTCCACACTGCTCGGCTTAAGCCCTCGTCAGCATCTGGGGTGATATGCCAGCCTCTGACACGTTCTCAAGCACATCTTCCTCTCTACTGTTTTGTGTCTGCTTCACCACTATTTGCTGCTCGCTACCCTGGAAGCTTCCACTCTGCAGAGGAACATGGAGAAGGAGAAAAAGCAAAACAGCTTCTTCCAAATGCATTACTTCTCTCTAGGCTCATTTTGCTTATTTCACCTCTTTCCAGGTAAAATGCATTTGATCTAAAATACTGCAGGTTTGAAAAAAATGAAATAAAATAAAATAAAATAAAATACTGCAGGTCTGCATGCCCTGATGACATTCTTTAAGAAAGCTACAAAGGATGGGAGAAGAGAGACCGCCATGTGCTGCCACCTGGCTATTTTCCCTTGGCTATGAGAATACAAGCTCAGAGGTAGTGGTGCTCTGTTTCAGCACCTGGAATGGCATCTTGCATATGGCAGGTTGGATGTTTGTTGAATGACTAAGTGAATGAATGACGGTCTCCCAGCACCAAAATCATGCCTATCCTTCCAATCAAATGCCATAGCTTTCTGGTTTTTCTCTCTCTCTCTTTCCCTGCATTAGTCCAATGTGCTCTTCTCCCTTGCTAGTTGTTACTAAAAACAACCTGATAATGATTCACATCAAATATAGATTTCTGTGCTGGAAAGAGGGTACTTTTATGAAGTTTCCTGGAGATAATTCTTGCACCCCAGGAAAATAAAATCTAATAAGGAGGATAACAGTCACTGCAAATGGCAAAGGTCATCGGGATAGGAAAGTTATTTCTTGTACATCATAAATCATGATAAAGAAAAAATATCTTGTCCACCTCTGGATAAAACTGTCACAGCTAAATCCTATGTCTGAGAAACCTGATAGAGTTTCCTTTTCAGTTTCATTTCCCTCCTAACTTTTGTGGGATGTATGTCAAGGGTTCTGCAGTGACATGTTTCTGCAAATAATATCTCTCCCCATTTTAATCATTTTAATTTTCCTATGAGGACATCCTTGCCAGACCAAGAGCCAGCGGAAAATCTTCTCTATATCAGGTCTGTTGTAAATAAATTATTTTTTAATAATTCAGAGATTTTTTTAATCTTGTCATGGAATATTTTAGGTGCCATATAGACCAAAGTCTACCAGGATTATCTTTTGGTCTATTTATTTACAAAAGAGACAAATTTATACGTAGCACACATGGGCATCCACATGCTTGGATTTGATAATTTTATGTTTACATTTGGAAGCACTGAAATGTAGTGGAAATAGTAAGGGGATCTTGAGTCAGAGGCCTGAGTTTCACCCTGGGTTTATGTCTTACCAGCTCTTCAAACTTAAGTAATTTACTCGGCGCCCCTGATTTGCAAATTCCTCTTCTGTAAAGTGTACGTAATAATAATAATAATGACATCTCACAGTAACATTGAGAGGTTTGAAAGAAATAAAGAGTGTGAACATGCCATGGAAACTATAAAGCATTCATGGGTGTGATTTGGTATTAGCCATCGGTGACCTTATCTCTGCTCTACCATTGGTGACGGATGGTGTTCATATACACAATGCACTCTGACATTCAGGCTTCAGTAAGAGGCAGAACTGTATTAGGATTCTTGTTCTGCCATTTATTTAGCTTCTCTAAGTTTTTGTTTCTTATCTAAAGCATGGAGAAAATAATATTGCATTCATAAGTTTTGGTAAGAAATAAATGAAATAATGCATGTAAAACGTGGAGATTGGCACATAATAATGACCAAGAGAAGTCGTATTACTACCTTAATTCCAAAAACACTGCCTGTATCTTCACCCACTCTCTCCTACTCACAAATAAAACACATCACAATAAAAATAGGAGTAGCAATTTTTTGATATACCATTGAATCCACCCTGATTTACTCCTTATCAGATCCGTTCCAAAGTTAGCACTTCATTCATTTAAAATATTACTTCCAATGCATCTTTTGATCAACACTTATACATGAATTTTACACTCTGTGAGCCATAAGTGATCCCTGAGTTATCTGTCTCTGACTAATGAAGGAGTTGTAGAATTATTGAAATATGCCTTACGTTTTATCTGTAGACTAAATAAATAAAAATAAAACTATCATTAAATGGGAGTTCACCACATATTTTAACACTTAACATGGTTTAACATTAAAATATGAAAAGACTTAGAAGCAATACCTTTCAGAAAGTTTCCAAATGACTGGAACCATAGCCAATTAATTCACATTATCAAAATCCTAATGCAGCTGTAGGCAGGGGGAAAACTTAATCAGTATTGCTTGATAATGGTTTGATAAACCGATGTGAGATGAGAACAAAATTAGGAACCTGAAAATCAGAGGCGATGGATTCTGACCTAGATATCTTTTCTGCTAAGCTTTATGCTTCTCTAAAATTTTGAATTCTTGATTGAAGCAGCTTCCACCTAAACTCTTCTTGCTTAGAATCATGATTATGTTGTCAAGGTGCTGCTTATAGATCAGTGGAAGATGTTTAGCTGAATACTCATTTAGATGATAGGAGATTATGGTACACATGAGAAAGGCAGAAGCCAGTCTGAAGATGCATAGATGATTCTAGAGTCAGCTATATATTACTACATCTGCACAAACACGTTTGTTTGAATGCACTTAGGAGTAAAAAGAGAAAAATCAAGAAAGGATTACAGGAGAATTTTGCCTATGTGCCTGAATAACTAGTTTGATTAAACTTTTTTTCAAATCAATTGTCTGCATTTCATTGAATGAGATTCAAAACAATCCCTTCCTCCCTCTCTCTCTGTCCCCATATCTGACATCCTATCTAAATTTGAAATTCTGAGATTTGTGGGACTGGACAAGTGATAAGATCAGTCCAAGAGAAGTTGGAGAAGAATATGTGAGAAAGAAAAAGAACAGATGGACAAAGCTGAGTCAAAAACTTGACTAAGTTATATGAACTAGCTCTTACTTACAGTGAATTTCTGATGCCTCATCCAGCTGTTGTTTTCAAGAGTCAAAAACTTTTGAATGATGGCCAGAATTAGATCTTATTGCAAACCAAAAGAACCAAACTCTATCCATCTCATTTTTTTTTTAATTTTGTCAAAAAACAGCAGATTGAAAATGTCAACAAAACATAACTTTCTTCCCATCAGCTCACTTGACACAGAGATGATCTCATTTAAGCATCACCACAACTTTGTGAAGTAGGGATTAATATTATCCCCATCTTACACATGAAGAAGCTAAAGAACAGAGAACAAAGTGCCTGCAGCTTCATATCTCATAAGCTTCAGGGATGAGATTTGAACCCAGAGAAGTTCCTGAGCACACTTGCATTCTTAGTCACTATATCTATACTTCTTCCAAAAAGAAAGTGCTCAACAGCAGGCTTCTTGGTAGATGTCTACATATTCATGTCACTATAATCGCCTGACGAAGGTTGGGAACTCTTTTTGGAATTATATGCATAGTGCTTTCGCAGATCCATTTCTATGTACCTACCTATCCATCTATAAAACATTCTCATTATTTTCTTGTTGCAAATAAGTGAAATTTCTCTTTTCTCCTCCTTTTTTTTCTTCCCTTTCTCAGTTTGGTTCACTTTCCTCCTTAACAAAGAGCCTAATGAAAAAATGTACGAGGGGTCAGGAGATAAGGGGGGAGAGAGGGATGATATGTGAGTTTGGGGCTCACATATACACACTACTATATATAAAATAGATAACTAATAAGAACCTGCTGTATAACACAGGGAACTCTATTCAATACTCTGTAATGGCCTGTAAGGGAAAAGAATCCAAAAAAATGAGTAGATGTATGTATATGTATAACTGATTCACTTTGCTGCACATCTGAAACTAACACAACATTGTAAATCAACTATCCTCCAATAAAAAAATGTAGGGAGGGGAAAGGTAATACAGCATAAAAGAAGTTGTGGGGTCAGCTCAAGGCAGGAAGCTGGAAGGTCAGCACTTGGCCTCTTGCCGCCACCACATGGGTGTGACTAGATGAGTATATTGAATGGAAATGTCTGGGAAATCACAATGTCATCGACTAATACTCTGTAATATCATGTGACTAAATGCCGATAGGTATAGAAAAGAGAAAATTTAGTCCAGAGCTTAGAGAAAGATTCATGTTAGAATTTCTCTATTATAAGTGGAAATTAAACGAACTGGATCTTACAAGAACGCAGGACATAAAATCTGAGAAGATGGAGGTGGGAGTTCTAAGCATAAAGAATATCATGAGTAAGGCACGGGGGCCTGAATGAGCATGAGATGCTCACACAACACAGGAGCAACCATGTACTAGACTATCCTCCGGGTTTTGTTGGAAGTGGAAGTGAAAGCTACATGTGGAAGATAAGTTATGAAAAACTGGTTAGACCTGAATTATTTAATGTCAAATATTCCAATACAAGCATTTTACACTTTATTTTGTAAGCATATCAATGCAAAGAATGATACTTTATGCAAATTGAATTAGTGTGCGAGAAAGGAGAGTGGAGAATCAGTTATAAAATATTTTTACATAGAAGACATGAGATAACAAAGATCTTGAATACAGTGGTGGCAGTGGGTATGGAGCAAGCAAGACAGATGAGAAATTTTGAAAGAATTTGCAGGACTTAGATGACATATGGGCAGTGAAGAAGTATAAGGATTCAAAAATAACTTCAAAAAGAATAGGCTGAATATCCAGTAAAAATATAATAGTGTCTTTTGTGGACCCTAGGAAAAAGGAAAAAGTTTTCAGTTTTGACAAGACAGGAAAAAATTCATGTGGAATTGACTAATGTACAGTTGGAAATCTAACAACATGCCTGAGAGAGAGGTCACCAACTGAGCTTCAACTTTGCGAGATAGCCTCATAAAGGTAAATATTATATTTGGATGAATGATAGGTCCTTCAAGAAGAGTAGAGAATTTTGCTTCTGACCATGATGGATTAATAGGGACCAGATTTATACTCCTAACTAAAACAACTAGAGAATATGAAACAAGAATTTTGAAACACTCAGCAGCGCACATTTCAAGACTATGATCCCTGAAAGAAAGGAAGCAAATGAGGTGAGCCCTATAATTGCCCTCACGTTTCTGTCTGCAGAAAGGCCAAATGGGCTATAATCTCTAGGGCAGGATATCAAAGAGGAAGGACACAGAGAGACTGCTCCAGGGACTGCAGAGAGAGCCCCTCAAGCACCTGTCTCAGTCCCAGTCTGTACATACAGGAGCAGAAACTACCAAAGGCTGGAGAAAAGTCTACTGGAAATCAGTGGGCTAAACAACTCCTAGAGATCAGACAAAACTGGGACTGGTTCATGTTCCCACCAGCCAACGTAGAAAGGCATGGAGCACTGGGTAAAATTTTTAGAAGTTAGTAGTGACCTTAGAATATTAGAATATTGGTCTCAGACTAAAGGCTGCTCTAGATTTCACACCACCTACCTTCCAGAAAATTTCAAATGAACCCTAAAACTATCTAATTGACTCCAAGCAAATGTGCACCAGGAAAAATCCAAAACAAACACACACCCAGCATTCCTCAACATGATATTCACAATATTTGGTATCCAATGAAAAATTATCATATCTAAGAAAAAGCAGGAAAATAGTGACCCATAACCAAAAAAAAAGAAAAGAAATCAGTAGAAACAAAGATGTAACACGAGCGATAAAATTAACAGACCAGGAATTTAAAACAATTTTTACATGTGAATATATATATTCATATTAAAGAAGGTAGAAAAAAAGCATGACCATGATAAGGTAAAAAAATGGAAAAGACTTGAAAAAGTAAATCTTTATGCATGTATACGGGTAGAAGGTACATAGAAATCTCCATACTTCTTCTGAATATTGCTGTGACCCTAAAATTGTTCTAAAAAATAGTCCATTAAAAACAAAAAAGTAAACAACAAGGTCCTACTATATAGCACAGGGAACTATATTCAATATCCTGTGACAAACCATAATGGAAAAGAATATGAAAAAGAAAATATACATATATATGTATAACTGAGTCACTTTGCTGTATGGAAGAAATTAACATTGTAAATCAACTACACTTCAAAAAAAAAAAAGAAAAGAAAAGTAAAAATAAAAATAAACCCAACACTTCCAGAGGTGAAAAATACAGTATTTGAAATAAAGACACAGGATGGAATTAACAGCAGATTAAATATTATAGAAGAAATGATTAGTAAACACTAAATACTGTATGATTTAATTAACATGAAATTCTATAACAGGTAAAACTCTAGACATAGAAAACATTGATATATATATATTTAAACTGTATTGTGCATAAATTATATCTCAATAAAGCAGAAAGAGATGGCCAAGGACTATGCCTTGAAGCATATCCAGTTAAAAGGACCTAGAGAAAGGGGACAATAACCCACCAAAGAATAAACAGGGATCCAAGATGCAGAAAGGGAAATGACACTTGAACCAAAGATGAGATAATATAGAATATTGGTTCTTAAGGAATATTTTAGAAAATTTTGGTTGCCAATAATACTGAAGGATATTTTTACATTGTGTGGGAGTAGAGGCAGGAATGCTACATATTTTTGCAAAGTCTGAGACAGTCCCATATAATGAAAAATTGTTTTGCATCAAACAAACTTTGGAATGACTTATGGACTCATGGTTTTAAAAAAAAAAGTCACAATTATTTCAGCCTAGGACCTGACTCATTTGCATGTTTTTAAATATATCAAATTTTCTAGAAATGCAACTACCATGTTGTTCTTTATTTTGCTTTATTTGAACCTTTATCAAACCTTGTACATCAGTTCATAAATTCATATTTTTAAGGGGAGTGCTGCTTGTGATACCTGAATTACATTTGTATTAATCTGCTTCTGTATCTATTGTGTTAATGGTGATTTTATATATCGATGCATATTATTTTATTAGAAATAACTAATTCTCACTGATATACAATTAAGGCATTATGTTGAATTATTAAAATTATGTGGGTAGTAAAGTTATATTGTCAATGCATTTCATCTCAGGATGATAGGCCAGCATTACAGGCATTTGTTTTAAAAGGAATTGAGGGTCTGATAGGGTTGAGAATGATTATTCTAGAAGAAGGGTTTGTTAGAAGAGTTGAATTTCAAAAAGGCATTAAGGAGAATAAGGACTTAGTAGATTGCCACAAGAAGTTTTGTTGATGGGAAATTAATAAAAAATTTGAAGAATGGGCAGGCAGTGAGAAATGGGGGCAGAGAACATACACAATATGCATTTGGAAGTTCAGGCCGTAAAAGAGAGGAACTAAACAGAATTGTTAGCGTATGCAACAGAATCAAATGAAGAATTGTCAAGTTGCATGGACTTGTGTATCCAAAGGGAAGGATATCCATGGAAAGTGAGGAAGCAGAGATGAGAAAAGCCAGAGAAAGTACCACAAAATCACGAGAACAAACTTTGTCCTAGAAGAAGGGAAGATGCTCTTCAGGTGAAGTTTTAGCACTGAGCTGATGAACAGAGCAGGCTGTGCATTTAGACATAGAAGATGGACCACTACCTGAGGTGATGTGATTTGAGGACTATTGCCTCTAAAATTCCTTAATTATTTTCAATGGTGCCTGATAGCCCACAATTACAAATGTGTTCCTCTGGCACGTGGATTCTTTCTCCTATTTAAAAAAGAAAAACACATGTATGGAGAGAAATAGCGTATTGAGCCTAAAAGATTTTACAAATTCATGTTTATAGGCGCTCTTCTGAGTTCAGATGTGAATTGCAATATGTAGTGGGGGGCGTATGGACCCAGGACTTCTGAAATGGAATGAGGGAAATCTGAGGGCTAAAAGGGACACAAGCTCTAAAACCAGCCCTCAGCGACCCTACCGTTTAGCGTAGGAAAGCCAGCAAGGGGCAGCTCTTCAGGCACTGGACAGGGCAGCTGGAGTACAAGGGCAGGGAGCTGGAAATGACTATTGAAATGAAAATGAGGTATCCCATATCTGATGATGTCCATGTTCTCATTAAGGTATAAAAGGAGATCACTTACCAGTTGCATAGAGGACTTGAAAAGAGAGACTGTCTGGAATGGCTCCTGGGCATCTCAAAAAAAGATGACTAGCACTGTCGGTGAGCAGATGTGACAGCTTCATTGTAATTGGAGTCCCTGACGTCGCAGATGGCCAGAGCTGCATGGGTCTCCATCTTCCTTGAGGTTTCCTCTATAAAGCAAAAGGAAAAGCAAATAGTAGGGGTGTGAAAGGTACAGTGAGCACAGCAGAAGTTTGGTAGGTCTTAGAAGTCAATCTTGAAGATCAGCATGCAGGTGAGAAAGGCACTGGGCGCTGCCAGAAAGAACACTGTGCTGGGCTTGGAAAGACAAAATGTAGCTCATGGCTACAACTAATAGCCTATTTGACCTTAGACAAGCCACCACTATGATCTCTTCTAGCAATAAAGGTTTATTACTGATCTGACCATGAAGTCTGTCCAGGAAAGGAAATCTAAATACAGAGAAAGGGGCTAATAATTCAGCTGAAACAGAAAGAGATAAGAGCCTGGAAGTTTCAGTGAGGACAGATGGAGAATTCACTTAGCAAGGGGGAAGAGGCGAGATGCCAGGCTGATTGCTCCTTCAGAGTGTCTCCCTGCCATTCTTTTGCCAAACAGGTTGGGGATGTGAAGAAGAGTGAATAGTTTGGGAGTTTAAATTCCTGCTCACCTTTCATCAGCTACATGACTCTGGGCAAGTTACTTATCTCTCTGGGCTTCACTTTCCTTGTCTATTAAATGGGGATGATAATAACACAACTATATACACACTCTGAGGTAGAACATGTCAGATATCGAAAAGGAGTAGTACTCCAAACATACTTGTTCCCTTTCCCTACTATTTTCAAAAAAAAATTTAGCTCAAAATTCATTTTTTCTAAATTCCTATAATGTCTTGTTTATGCTCCCAAATTTAGTCACTAAACAAAATGCTCCATTGTCTTCATTCTAAGAGTTATGTGTGTGTACGTATCTGTCTGTCTGTCAGTCCGTCTGCCTGTCTTATCTCCTTACCCAGACTGCAGGTTTTTAGAGAGTAGAAAGATATGTGTTAGATTCCTTGTGTGTTCCATTCAGCTTCTAGAATAGTCTATAGCATTCAGCAAATACTTGTTAAATAACTGAGGCTGTAAGCCCTAGATTTAAAAAACCAAAAACCAAACAACAACAACAACAACAAAGAAAAACCTTCCCTGTGCTCTGTATCAATTACACAGCTTAGGAAGAGGCAGGTGTAGAATAATTTAGCTAGCGTTTGGGTGTTTTTGTTTGTTTCCAGTTGGTCTGTGACTATACATAGATTCAATCATAATGAAGCTGACAAAGGAGAGATGACATTTTGGAAACAGAAAAGGAACTTTGGATATTACAGCCCAACATTTGTCACCTCCCTGGCTGATGGCAGCGCACGTTTGTTCACTCCCTTTGGCTAAATTTGGATCAATGCTGGCTGAGTGCGCTAAGCAAGCCAGAACTGCATTGTACCTCTATTTTGTGACATATGAGCTCCCAGCTTTAATCTCCCCTTTACTGTATAAAAGAGGATCTGAGGCTGTTAGACTTCAATCCGGTGATTCATGCAGCTGGCACACAATAGATTCCACCTCTCTCCTCACTGCTGCACAATATCAAGCTAAACAAAATGTCTTAGAAAGCTTCAGTACATGTAGTTAGCCTGTCACAGATCCCCCCTCCCCCCCTCCCCCGCCACACACACACACTCTCTCTCTCTCCTTTTTTTCTTCTACTGAGCAAAAGAGTCCGAATGCCCAGCACCTGCCTTTTACTGACATTTCCACAAAGGTAAAGGAATGAACCTTTTGTCAATTCCAACCAAACGATCTGTTTTGAAACAATGAGATGAAAAGCCTGGGCCCCTCTCCTTGCTACTGGATTACAGTGCAGAGGCTTAAAATAAAGGACACTTGATTTTATTGATTTAATGAGGGATGGAGGCTTTTGCAGGAGCATCCCTGGTGGCAGAGGAACAAGTCTTGTTAGCAGGTACCTCCACTGAGGCACTTCTCTTCCATTTGTTTGGTTTTGCGATGGCGCTTGTTTATGGGTTCGGCTGTTAGGATGACCCACAGTGTTCCTTCCTGTGCCGCATGAAGCAGTCAGATGCCTGCAGTGATTTCCCTGTGTGTCTCTAGACAGGGAGACGCGGAGGGGAGGCAGCACAGTACGGCAGGATAAAGAGCTGCAGGAAGAGGTGACAGGGGAAAGCACAGCTTTGAAAAAAGAAGACTCAAATAAAACAGACTGGAAGAGAAATAGCACTTCTAGCTGCAAAAGAGATTGTGTGCAAAACCTATTATATCTCAGCAGAGCCTATTTCAGCTAGATTTCTCAACCTCCTCTCCGCATCCACACCATTCCCTTCCCCACCCACATCCTTTCCCCCTCCCCCTCCATCACCCAAGTTTGAATAGTGAGGAGACTAAGGGGGTTCAGGCACGATGTTTTATTGTGGACAGGTCCAGGCACAGCTAGATAATCTTTTTGCTTTTGTTCTCATCTTCTTTGGGGTTTCTTGGGATACTATTATTGACATGTTCATATGGAAATTTTTGCATTATATGTTTCTTCTTTTATATTTGTCCTATTTTTTCCATACAGTCTGACTTCATTGTCCACTGTGCCGTGTGAAAGGGACATTGTCAGTCACCTGCTGACCAAATTTAAGCAGTGATCTTTTAATACCCAAATGGACTGCATTTGTTAATAGACATGTGCATAGCCAGGATTCCTCTTAATATGAACATATGTCTGCATACACTGTGTGCATTTATTTCAATGTATTTATACAGTCCACCCATAGATTAAACACCCCCAGTTCCCTCTGGCGTTACTGTCTCTCTGATTGCTAGCTTAAAGAGAAACAGTTCCTAAGAGCATATGGTTTCCAAAACACAGCCCTTCCCCCTCCTTTTCAGTTTACAAGAAATGAGTGGCTACCCCTCCCCCCACACAGTCTCTGCTCTCCGAGTAAGCAAGTCTGAAACCAGGGGGCAAAATCATTAGTTCCCAATTACCTTAAGCCATTCAAGATAACCTCTTTCAAGAGCTGTTGGTAAAATATGTACGTGGTTCCAATGTCTAGACAGTTATGAAGTATAGGGGTAGGGCTCAGCCACTGCAGACACCAGTGCAGCTCAAATGAAGTGCTTTTATTAAAGAAGTATAATCACCAGGATAACTAATTACGTCAATACTACATAGTTAATTAAATCCATTATAGTTACTATTCCCATGGAGAGGAGGTCAAATAAAGCCACCGTCTTCCTGATTCTACCATGCTAACAAAAGAAGGAGAAATTAAATAAACTACGACACAGACCTCCGCACTTCATATCTTTTCTCTGAAATGTTTAACAACTACATAGGATGTCATCCAAGAAGATCTTCAAGTGTAAGCCATACCCAAAGATTGCTGGATTGTTCAAAACACTGCCTCATAACTTACCTGGACTTTCATTAAATGATGACCAACTGTTTGTTTGATTGGTGCAAGAAGCAGTGACAAGTGAAAGTGAAAAACAGAAAGAACAGTCGCTGTGTTTTTATTAATATCTTGCAGAGAAACATGACGGGAGGCAGCACGTATGTTTCAGTTCAATCTGGCTTCACAACTAACAATCAGGAGGTAGCCCACATACCCCTCTCAACCCTAACCAGGGACTGCGAGAGAGACAGGCTAAGTTTAGATAGGAAAGTTCATTAACCCACCAAAGCGGCACAGACAATCCTGCAGTTCCAACCACAAAACCTTCTTGCACTGATGCTAGATATTAAGGATGATTCAGATACGAACATGGAAAAGGAGAGAATTCAAGGACTCTTACAGCAGAGTGATATTGTTTTCCCGAGAAAGAATGTGGACAGAAAGATGATCTCTGGAAAATAAAGCCAAGATATTTTGAGCCTCCTTGTCTGAAAATTCACCAGGTCATTATATCACTGTCACACCTTCTTCTGAAAGCGGTTCATTGTACATAGAGAGGATTTGCATTTACTTCTGCTGATTAACAAAGAAAACTTTGTATAAAAGGGCTAGGCACTGGGACGTGCAAATGTGGCCAGCCTGACCCCCTGCAGGAGTAGGCAGACAAGCAGTAGGGAGAAGAGGTAGATGAGGAAGGAGAAAGAATGCTTTGATCCCAGGGCAGCGCACACAATGGCGCGGGCGGCACCCCCAGCAGGCTGACCCGAGCAGGCTGCAGTTGGGCGCGGAGTCACCGAGCAAGCGCGAAGCGATATAATGAGGCGCCTTCCATGGGGTGGTGAGCAAACAGGGCTGCGCACTCCCGGCTTCGGCGGGAGCTGCTGGGTTCGGGGGTTGTGATCTCTGTCGATGCTACTGCTACTGTTACTGTTGACGTTGTTTTCCAGCTCAGGAAATTATAATATTGTTCCAACTACAAGCTGGGCCTGGTTCTTCTTCAGTGAAGACGTGCTCATAAAATACAGGCAGCGAGCAAAAGGCAGCACGAAAATCACATAGGCCCCGTGAAAAACAAAAGGTCAGGTGTTAAATATTTTATATGTCCGGTGTTTTCAGCGGACACAGGAGGCATTTCGTTTAGATGTAAAAGCGATCTTTTAATTGCCATCCGCAACTCTCACCGTTTCCCCAAAAGCTGCTCCTCAGACTTCGTTCTGCTTGTGGAGCCACCTTGCTGCCAGCCAACCGGACAGAAACGCTGAGGGGAGGGGTCCTTGTTTTATCTTTTTCTTTGTTTTGTTTACTCTGTCTCCTTTGCCCCCTTTATCAAATCAAGTGCCAAATCCAGGAAATCTCTTGCCATCAACTACTTCCCTCCAAATCCCCTTTCTGTCACCACCCTTGTTACATCTCCTTCTCTGCCCCACCCCTCCTTCCAGTCACATTCCCCTTTCAATCCCTGGGACACAACTCACCAGACTGATCTTTCTAAAGCATTGTTCTCCTCAGATTCCTCTTGGCTCCAGAGCAGGCGCTGATCACCCAGAATCATCCTATAGAATAATCTATAAATTCTCACTCTGCCATTAAAGTTGTCTCCGTTCTGTCTCTGCTCCCTGTGCAGGTTTACCTCTCAGGACCTCCTTATCTGTGACCTGTGCCCCTCCCTGCTCCATACATGCACATCACCCCCAGTCCCCTCCAGCTCCCATCCTCCTTGAACTCCTACACATCCTTCAATGTTCATCTTAATGCCTCCACCAGGAAGCCTTTCCTGACATGCCTAAGCTACAGATGCCTGTCTTAATCTGATTTCCCAGACATGTCTTTTTCACATGTATTCTGTGACCATTATTATAATCTGCCTGTAATAATCAAGTAAGTATTGACCAAATGACTTCTTCAGATTTTAAGCTCCTTGTAAAAATTCAGAGACCATATCTTACTAATCTCTGTAAGAGCTTGGTGAAGTTTCTGCCCACTGTTCATTCTACAAGATCAGGGAGTCTTCTCAAAAAGGTATATATCCATCTACTTGGAAAAGTTTTGCCCTATCATAGTTCAACAGAGTGAACTATGAATATGAACTATAAAACACTCTCAGGCACTTTCATTTCCATCGTTTTATGGTCTAAAGAAAATCAGCTTCACTATTATAGTTAATTCATGAGAAAAGTTGGGTGAACAAATCAACCCTACAAATTACCCAAAATTATTTTGACCTGATAAAACATTCTGTAATTTTCTTTGAAATTTTTTGATGTTATCGCAAACCTCATTATTTATACCTTGATGCCCAAGCAGACACAAAATACCCAACTAGTAACTACAAAGTTTGTAATTCTATCCACCTGCCCTGATCTGTGCCTTCACAACTTTATGCTGGATGAGATTCACACATGAAATTATTTTACTTAACCTTCAGAGACCAAGGCAATTGATTGGGTATATTAATTATATCAAGGGAAGAATAGTAGAGAGGAAAGATCAATATATGAGGACTCATGAGATCCGAGTTCTGATTCTGGTTGTACCTACTCACAAGTTGGACGAATCACTTAATATCTATAAATCACTAAGAGATTCCCCTTATACACACACACACACACACACACACACACCCCACTCATATACAGATACACACAAAGCCATGCTGTTGGACTTCCTAAACTTTGAAAGAGAAAATAGAAGAAAAGCCTTAAAATTATTAAAATAAGCAAAATGAACATAATCAGCACATTTATTCACAATTTTAATTGTATGATATTGTAATTTCATATTACTTTGAAGCATAGACATATATATACTACCAACTGTAAAATAGATAGCCAGTGGGAAGTTGCTGTATAACAAAGGAAGTTTAACTTGAGGATGGATGATGCGTTAGAGGACTGGGACGGGGAGGGTGGGGGGGAGTCGAGGGAGGGAGGGAATACGGGAAGATGTGTATAAATACAGATGATTGAACTTGGTGTACCTCAAAAAAATAATAATAAATAAATAAATTGCTTTGGAAAAAAACATTAAAGTAGGTTCTAATGAAGCATAAAAAAAAAGAAAAGAAAATGTTTACACATTTGATGTTATAATGCAAATATAATTATCTCAAAGAGAAGAGACAAAATAAAATTAGAAATAAAGATCGGTAATACAATCTTGGAACAATACAGAACAAAAAACAATATAAAATGTAACACAAACTCATAACAATAGCCAAGCCACTGGCTACCACTTTTATATAACTACAGAAGCACTTGGAGTAATAAAATAAACTGAGGGCTGCCATTCTGGGTGGATGCATGGTTATAGTAATGCAAATGCAAACAATTTTGAACCAATATGAAAAATCTTTGGCTTTTCAGCATTTTACTTCTTAAGGAATTTCTTTGGTTTAGTAATGGAAAAAAAAAAGCAATATTTTAGTTGAAAATTATTTTGTTTGAAAATTCTCTTCCCATTGAATAAATTAGGTATAAGTGACTGAAAAACAAAAAAGAAGAAGTAAAATTTGTCTGGGTGCTTTGAATTTTGACTCTGTCCCTGGCTGGAATGAGCCCCAGAGAGTTCAAGGTTTACCAGTAAACAATGAATATAAAGTGTGAGCTTCTGTAACCCCATCTTCATTCCAAAGACCTACCAGATGGGAACAAAAATGCAGAATCATACTCTGTGTTGAAGGAAGGAAGGAAAGAAAGAAAAAAAGAGGGAAAGAGGGAGGGAAGAAAGAAGAGGGAAGGAAGGAAGGAGAGAGGGAGGGAGGGAGGGAAGGAGGCAAGGAGATAGGAAGAAAGGAAATAATGTGGGGCAGAGAAAGAGAAAAAAGAAAGAGGGAGAAAGGAGAGAGAAAAGAGAATGAACAATATATAAAAGAAAACTTCCGGAAAAAAGTTGAGAGGGTGAGAAGTCTGGAGAACATAACTCCCCTAAATTTCTGTCTTCATAAACCTCCTCACTTCTCCCCTCCCTGGATTCTTGGCATCTCACTGTAATTATGGCTTCACTAGCAAAATAATAGTGAACAGGTAAGGAACAACCACAACTGGATAAAGAAGATGTGGCACATATATGGCTATCAATGAAATATTATTCAGCCATAAAAAGGAATGAAATGGAACTATATGGAATGAAATTGAACTATATGTAATGAGGTGGATAGACCTAGAGACTGTCATACAGAGCGAAGTAAGCCAGAAAGAGAAAAACAAATACCATATGCTAACTCACATATATGGAATCTGAAGAACTGACAATGTTAAAGAATAAAGAAAAAGAACAGAGGCCTCTGATTGCAAACAGCCAAATGGAAAAATATAAACAGCCAACATTGCGTTGTATTAATGAAATGGAAGAAGAATCAGACAAACTCACAGAATGAAGAACTATCACAGTTTTCAGGAACTTTTTTTCAAGTCCTACCGATGCCAGGCAAGACAGGGAGGCTTTTCGACTTGAGAGAGGATAGAAGAACCATGAAAAAGAAGCAAGCAGTTGTGAAGAATAACCAAGATGAAAAAAGATGTGAGGATGAATAAACTTGATTTACAGTTATTTGGAAATCTTTTCACTAACAAACACAGAAGACACATTTTTTTTTTCCCAGGTACACATGGATTATCCCAAAAACATCTACCATGCAACAGGCCACAAAACAGGTTCAATAAATCCTGAAGAATTAATATCACATACACTTTTTGATCTGATCACAATGAAATAAAATCAGAAACTATTAAGTGATAGCTTTCAAAACTCCACATTACTGGAAATTATAGAATATTTTATTTAAAAATATTTTGGTTAAAGAGAAAGACAAGAAAAATTGTGAAACATTTACAGTGAAATAACAATGAAAGTTTACAGGTCAAATTCTGGAATCGAAGTAGTACTAAGAGAAGTTTTAAATTTTTAAATACATTTATCAGAAACCAAAGAAAGATTTAAATAAATAAGTGATTGCTCAAAGTAAACGTAAAAGAGTGACCAAGTAAACCACCAAGAAGGAAATAATAAAAGATAACAGCAGGGATTTCCAGTTAAAGATGAGGGGTTGGAGGTATGCCTTTTAATCCATCGTCTCCATAAGGCTCAGAAAACAATGGTTAAGGGATCTTTTGAGGCATAAATCTGGGAGGACACAAAGAACAGAGGATGAAGGAGCAGCAATAAAACTTCAGATGATGAAAACCAGAAGAATGTGTATTAAATGACTTAGCAAACTAAGACAGAGAATCCTGAACTGATAGCAGAGAAATCTGAGAAACAATTTCATTTGTCTCACAAAGCTCTACTCTTAAATATGAGCAGACATGGGGGTGGGGGAGATGAGAAGCAAGTTGGAGGAAAATAGAGACTTTGCAAGGAGAAAACTAAACAAAGAAACAAAGAAAGCTAATGTTATTTTGAAAGAGATAAGAGAAGATATAGTATCCATGAATCAAGAACAAGATGCTGTTACAAGGAACAACCAGAAAACATGATACAGATATGGCTATCAAAATTATAAAAGCCAACATTAAAAAAATGAAATATACTGTAGAGAAATCTAAAGGACAGGAAAATAAACAGACTAAGGGATAGAGAATAGGAGAGGAATTACAATATTGGAGAAAGAAGCAAAGCCATAGCATCTCACGATGACTATGCAGCAGCCAGTACCAATGAAAGAGAATACAGACCCCAGGAGAGGCTCCATGTTTAGATGGGCTTGGTATTTGATGGAGGTGGCACTACTAATTTAATCAGGGAATAGGTCCACACATATACATAAAATTTTAATTATATGCATATAAATAATAGTAAATGTGGATTGGAAAGACATATTAGGTTGAATCACATGGAAATGCTGATATTGGACTGTTTTGACTTACATAAATGTCAGTTTAATAAAGTTGAACCTAATACACTGAATGACTAACGGTTACCTATGAAAGAAGGAGACGAGATGTAGAGGAATGGTTTAAAGAATATGATAAAAGAAGGGTCTTTTCTGGGGTGTGAAAAGCTATGAACTGGGAAGAAGAAGAACTCAGTTCTATGCACCAGTAGGTGGTGATGGTGGTAGATTTGTCGGTAGACTCACAAAATCATAAATTGCCAAAATGGAGTCTGAAGTTATGTTAAGAAAATCAACAAAAATGTACAAGAAAGAAGACAGATAAGATAAGAAATGATAAAACTGTCTTGGGAGAGAAAAAAATATTTGAAAGATGGATAGATAGAGCTGTAAGAAAGGGTAATATTAGCTGAATATGGTTTCAGAGAATAACCAAAAAAAATTAAAGCATAAGACTTTGAGGACAAAATGAAAGTAAAGTAAAAGAATTTTTAATAACACTTCAGGGTACTCCCTAACCAGAAGTAAAACACAGACAGATGAAATTTCTTGAACGAGCACACGGTAACCTTGAAGTCAAGGCAGATATCCAACAATTTTTTCCACTTCCCACCACTGCCACAATCACACTCCACATTTCGTCCGACACTAAGTTCACAACTGTGCTTAATGCAATTTAGTGAGGAGGGAGGATGATCGTAAATGATTTCACTTTTCCACTTGAGAGGGATTTTCCTTTGGATTGCACAATGTCTTAAACTCCAGATTTAGAAAAAGATACAGGCTTCACATATTTTTCTAGATAAGAGTGATTACTCTTGCCCTTTTCAACAGACACTTCTGACAGTGAGAATTAAGCCTGTAAATTATACATATTAGACTCTACCATGACATGATACATCTTCTACTTATAATTTAGGTGATCTTATATAATGTGCTAGACAGTAATGTTATCATTATTTACAGAACCTTGAATGCAGCAGTAATCATCAATCTAAATGCCCGTGCATTATTTTTAATGCGGAAGCACAGTGATCTATTCCAGGTTAACACATAGAGAGTGAGATGGAGGGATTACACTGAGAGATAGAAATATAGATTTCTCTGTAGCTACAATAATAATCTTCTGAATGCTCTCCTACTCCCCATCCCTCCCTGGACCACTCTTTTCCTATCTTGATGATCAATGAAGCCAACTTCCTCAACTATTCACTTACAGTTAATCCTTTACAATTTTCATGAATAAAATAAAAGGCGTGGTAAATTACTGAGGACATTAATTATACAAGTGACATAAAATGTTTGCACATCATACTCAATCTCTCATATCAAGACTAAATTGTTGTGCTTGCACTCACTCATATGGAAACAGGTTCTTTTACAGATTTAACAGGCTTTAACATTTAATTTCCTTAAATTATTACTTTTTTGAAATAAATAGGGTGTTTATTGACTCTAGTCTAGCAATAACTGAAAAAGGAAGCCTCTAAAGAAAAATACTCAGTTACGTTCTATACCAGGAATCTATGAATCATAACAGAATCATCGAGGCCAGTGTCTTCCATCAATCGCAGAGTTGCTGTCCATTTGCAGCAGGAGACCACAATGAAACAGCTAGGTAGCTCACCAGTTCCTCCTGACTCACTTTAGCGTACAGCCTGGGTTCTCTTGATTGAACTCCAAGAGTATCTAACCTCCCCCATTTTTAACATGTTCAAAACCATGATACAAAATGCAGATGCTCCATAGAGACCTGTCAACGGAATCAAATGACTAACACTTTAAATTACTTGCACCAGTTTTGTTCTCCTTAACCACATAGACTCTTGCTCATCCTTCCTTATCTGTAAGATGAACAGCTATGCCCCCAAATATTGTGAATTCTCCGAATATCTGCTACAAACATATTAACTGGAATACAAATGAATTTGCGATTTCTTACTACTTGGGAATTTTCCTGTACCTTTTCTCCTCACATACGCACAGAGATACTTTTCTGTGTATGCATAAAATAATCCTGTTTTAATCTTCACAGATTACAAAAGGTATTCTAATTCCAGAGCCAGAGGAAAAAGGTGAGCAACAGGAATCGAATACCTAGAAAAGAATTAAATATACTTCTTAAAATATTTCAGTTCAGCTCTCATTAAACAATGACATTTAAGATTGGATTTTTGGAATTATATTACATAAATTCCGAATATATTTTCAGAATAGATCTATAAATTCAGGCTCTGCTAATTACTAGTTATATGATTGTTGGCAGTGTACTTAATCTCTCTGAACCTTAGTTTCCTGGACTATAAGACAGAGATAATAACAATTACTTATGGGGTTATGGTGAAGTTCAAAGGAAAGAATGGATGTAGAAGTAACTTGTTCATTTTAAAGTCCTTTACAAATGAAATCGGTGTTTGTATGTACCACCTATTATGGGTCCAAGACTAATCTTTAAGTTTGGAGAGAATGTAAGAGGAATATAAAGTATGGTCTCTTCCCACAACAAACTTAATACCCGCTTGGAATCAGGAAATAATTAGAAAATGAGATGAGGCTATATAAAACTAAGTTGTGTGGTCCAGGCTACGTGTGCAATAACAATTCTAAGAAAGGAGAGCTTTAAATGGGCTGGAAATTATGACCATTTTCTTTCCGAATGGAACAGGCTAAGCTTTGCCTGAACAAAGAAGCAAAGATATCTAACAGCTGCTTACCACTTTGCGTTGCTTAAAATATCGGAGGAGTATGAGGTTTAGGCAGCTCTGAGGGCTGAGTCATCTTCCTCCTAACTTGGTATTTATTCAGGACGCAGCTCTAAGGCCGATGACAACAGCATTCCTGACCTCTGAGCTGCTCAAAATGCTAAGACACTTCTGAAGGTGAAACGGACACCTCATCCAGATTCCCATGCAGTTAATACTCCCAGTTATGCTTCTGCTGCCTCCTTGTTTTGCCACAATGTGTGTTCTAAATGAGAGAGGTCTTGACAGCTGAAGAAGAACTGAGGCCAGATGAGAAATAGCCTAGATTTTCTTCTCATGACAATGCTCAAGGCTCACAGCTGAAGCAGTTAGAGAAAGGGCTTGAGCATAAGCCTGTAACATGCACCTTTGTAGCTTATATACCATCAAGTTCAACCACTTCATTGCACTTGTTCAAGTTCTATGAGAACCTATTTTGAATAAAGTTCTGTAGGTGTTGGACATGTAAAATTTTGCAAGGGGGATAATAGATAAAAATATATTTATTGTGACAGACAATCCCACACATATTTTGTTCTCATCTAATCTAGTAGTATCTGTAAACCAGGCTGTTACCGCCATTTTTCCAGGTGAGGAGGCTCAGGGCCAGACAGGTGCAATAACTTGCCCAAGGTCACACAATTGCTGAGCCACAGAGAGAAGATTCAGAGCCATTAAAATCCTGGCTCCAAAGCCTATGCTCTTTACACTTAAATTGTCAAAGGGAGAAATATGAGTAAATACATAGAAGTATTATTTTAAAAGGAGGAGGGATCCGAGAGTAGAATTTTTCCACTGTTCTAGATGATGGGGTATTTTCACAAGAGGGAAACTGTGGAGGAGTAGGCTGAAAAAAAAGGCTGAGGCCATATGATAGAGAACTTGGTTAACGTCATTACTTTGCACTCAATTATGTCCACAATGGGAAGTTACCAGTGGCTGACCGTATGTGAGTGTATTAGCAGCAGCCCCAGGTATAAGAAATAAGAGGGTACCCTGTATATAGAGAATTTTGAAGCAATAATAAAATCAAGTCATTCTGATTTTGATCATCCTCTCTTGCTGCCACCCTAAACAACAAAGTGATAAAATACGCCTCCTCAAAAAAATAAGAATGTTTGTAAACCTTACTTTTAAACAACTGCTGTCATTAATGTTGAGTTTTAATAATACAGGATAAGGTTTGAACTATCACATTTTTATTATTTATCCTTTACTAAACATGGATGTTAATTCCGCCAACTCCCAGTTATAACATTGGCCCCCAAAATACCCATACTTGCCTACATGCATCCAAGAATAAGTTGGGAATCCTTGAGCTTGCCTTGGGCAGATGTAGCTGTAATGTAAGTTAGAGAATCAAAACTTGAGTTACTTCACTTCTGTCATTCTATTGGATCACTGGAGTTTTCTATTTTTGTTTAAATGCACATGCAAGTGTAATAGTTTTATTTGAAAAATGCAAATTTTAGTTCATATACAAAATATACTATGAACTTGAGCTAACTTTAAAATCACAATCATTAATAAATGATTATTTATTGTTTTTAAAAAAGATTAAAAATTATGTTGATTACCAATTACTACTTGAAAATAATTTCATCACATAGTGTGGGGGGGCGGGGCAGGACACAGATCAAGATGACTTGATCATATGATCAAGTAGAGGTGCCAAATATGCTAGGAATGCCACTGGGAGTCACTAAATGTTTTTGATGGGAGGAGTCACAAGAGAATGGTCAAGGTGAATCATAAAAGACACCGTCATTATATCTCTATGTAGTTGTATACATGTCTAGTTGCCAGTGTGTTGTAATTAGAGAAGGATATATTTTGCCAAAAAGTAAAAAGAAACCATAAACAAGATTAGAAGGCAACCCTCAGAATGGGAAAAAATAGTTGCCAACAAAACAACGGACAAAGGATTAACCTCCAAAATATACAAGCAGCTCATGCAGCTTAATGCCAGAAAAGCAAATAACCCAATCCACAAATGGGCGGAAGACCTAAATAGACATTTCTCCAAAGAAGACATACAGATGGCCAACACACATGAAAAGATGTTCAACATCACTAATCATCAGAGAAATGCAAGTCAAAGCCACAATGAGGTTTCATCTCACACCAATCAGAATGGCCATCATCACAAAATCTGGAAACAACAAATGTTGGAGAGGGTGTGGAGAAAAGGGAACTCTCCTGCACTGTTGGTGGGAATGTAAGTTGGTACAGCCACTATGGAAAACAGTTTGGAGGTTCCTTAAAAAACTACAAATAGAACTACCATATGATCCAGTAATCCCACTCCTGGGCATATACCCAAAGAAAACCATAATCCCAAAAGAAACTTGTACTATAATGTTTATTGCAGCACTATTTACAATAGCCAGGACATGGAAGCAACCTAAATGCCTATCAACAGATGAATGGACAAAGAAGATGTGGCATATATATACAATGGAATATTACTCAGCTATAAAAAGGAATAAGATGGAGCTATATGTAATGAGGTGGATAGATGTAGAGTCTGTCATACAGAGTGAAGTCAGAAAAAGACAAATATTGTATGCTAACTCACATATACGGAATCTAAAAATGGTACTGATGAACTCAGTGACAAGACAAGAACAAGGACGCAGATGCAGAGAATGGACTGAAGAACTCAAAGTTTGAGGGGGCGGGGGGTGAAGGGGAAGCTGAGACGAAGTGAGAGAGTAGCATAGACATATATATACTACCAACTGTAAAATAGCCAGTGGGAAGCTACTGTATGACAAAGGGAGTTCAACTCAAGGATGGATGATGCCTTAGAGGACTGGGGCGGGGAGGGTTGGGGGTAGTCGAGGGAGGGAGGGAATACGGGGATATATGTATAAATACAGATTATTGAACTTGGTGTACCTCAAAAAAAATAAATAAAATTAAAAAAAAGTATTAAGTTTTGGAGAGTATTCTGGCATGGGTTCTTGATAGGCTACTGTATTTTCACAGCCGCATGTCAATCCTTCCCCCAGGAGGTCTCTCTGTGACAGCAGACAGTCCTCATTTTTAAGTACCAGCAGAGAACGCTGCAAATAATGCAATTTGGAAGTTTTGTCACCCAATATCTTGGGACATGTAAGCTGAGAAAATAATTCTTTAGAGTCTTTTGTTAAGGAGATAGAGATCTCATAACGTGTACTGTTGTTTATATTCTCCCAGGCACCTCCCATGGGAGGGTTGTACATCTTCGTTCTATGGAAGACTGGCCTGGCTCAAAGGCTGACTTGCTGGCCATTGAAATGTCAGCAGACTTGAGGAGTCTGCTGGGCAGAAGTTTTGAGTCAGTGGGGGGTGTGCCATGTTCTTTCCCCCAGAGTCTGTGATCATGAAAGCCAGGAGCCTCTATTCACCTGGGTTCCTGAGTGACTATAATGAGCAGAAACCCTCTGCCAACCTATGATGAATATATAACACGCACGAGAAATACACACTGAAGTTTCTAGCCACTAAGATTTTCTGGTTATTTGTTATCACAGCACCAACTAGCCCAACTTAATTGAGTCATCTTTCCATTGAGGCAGACACTCTCAAATCTATTCCCAAATTTAGCCAGACTATGGGAAATTTTATTCATGGAACTTCATGTATAGGCATCAGTACAATTCCTTTTACTGAACAACACTCAATGTGAAGATCATTTGTATTGAAAAGTACTGTAAGCACTCCTCAAGAAAATCACCCTGGTCCTCACTTACATGGAGTTGTCACGGATTAGGGGCACTCCACCAATGTAACACGATGAACACCTTCAAAAGAAGTCTTTGCCTGGGCTTTGTGTTAAGAATTGTTATAGTTCTCCTGAGCAAAATGAACTACTTCCGTCTCTTAAACACTGTGTATTGCACACCTGATGGAGTTAATCTTTTTCAGGTTGGTCACGAGGAAGCTTAGAGCCAAATTTTTGGCAAGTACACAAGTCCATTTTTTTTGTCTTACTTTTGACTCTATGTTACATATCTAGTCTTGTGTTGCTTTCTGTTTTCACATTTTTTTTAATTTTATTGACATATAGTTGATTTACTGTGTTGTTTTAATTTCACAGCTGAGTGACTTAGTTATACATATATATACACCTTCTTTTCCATATTCTTTTCCTTTATGGTTTATCACAGGATATTGAATGTAGTTCTCTGTGCTATACAGTAGGACCTTGTTTATCCATCTTATGTATACAAGTTTACACCTGCTAATCTCAAATTCCCAATCCTTCCTTCCCCTACTCCCCTTCCCCCTTGGCAACTACAAGTTTGTTCTCTATATCTGTCAGTCTGTTTCTGTTTCATAGACGTTCATTTGTGTCATATTTTAGATTCCAC
Organism: Hippopotamus amphibius kiboko; assembly: GCF_030028045.1. Lineage (NCBI taxonomy): Eukaryota > Metazoa > Chordata > Mammalia > Artiodactyla > Hippopotamidae > Hippopotamus > Hippopotamus amphibius. Next base: position 45,182,065 of record NC_080191.1, on the reverse strand, counting down.
ATATAAGTGATATGATAAGGTGTTTGTCTTTCTCTTTCTGACTTACTTCACTTAGTATGATAATCTCTAAGTACATCTATGTTGCTGCAAATGGCATTATTTCATTCTTTTTATGGCTAATATTCCACTGTGTATATGTACCACATCTTCTTTATCTATTCATCTGTCAGTAGACATTTAGATTGTTTCCATATCTTGGCTATTGTAAACAGTGCTGCTATGAACATAGGGGTGCATGTATCTTTTCAAATTATAGTTTTGTCTGGGTATATGCCCAAGAATGGGATTGCTGGATCATATAGTTTTTTGAGGAACCTCCATTCTGTTTTCCATAATGGCTGCTCCAAATTACATTCCCACAAACAGTGTAAGGTAGTTCACTTTTCTCCACACCCTCACCAACACTTATTATTTGTAAGCTTTGTAATGATAAGCCATGCTGACTAGCGTGAGGTGGTACCTCATTGTATGTTTTCACAATTTTTAATTGGTATTTTGTTTAATTTTCTGAACCACTTCAAGTCTTTTAAAGAACAAAGTGGGGGGTATGTTTGTATTAATTAATTAATTAAATTATAGTGCAGTATCATTACCATCTTATTGATTCTTCCAAAGCATGTAAATGTCATGTATCTATGGCATGTCATCAAAACTGCTCCTAATAAATATCAAAATTTTAGCCCTGCTAAATCAATAATTAACTTATTAGAAGAGATTCCCTTTAATCTGAATCCTAAATAGCTTACAGCCAAGTCAAACTGAAGAGGTTCTTCCTTGAGTAGAATAGTTTTACTGATTGCATTTGCTTTAGTGTTGTTTTTTTTTTTTCTTTATAGAAAGCCTTTGGAGTTCAGGATGGACAATGTAATTCTTTTATGAATGAATGAATGAGCCTAATACTTTTACTCAACTGAGCTCCTCTTCTTACTGAGTAAAATACTAGGCATTACTAAATCACATAAAGAAATGTAAGGCATATCTTCCAGACTTCTGGAAGATTTCATAGCTTGGCTTGGGAGTTCAATTCAGTGATTAAAGCAACAAACACAAACAACTCACAAGAGACAAAACTACTCTGGGCCAACTAAGCACCCAGGGGCTGTAGGAACTCAGAACAAAAGGATGGTCGTATAAGAATAAAATTAATTGGAGGAGGCTTTCTGGAGGAGGAAAACGTTGGGCGAGGTCTATTCATCACTATTTCTTTAAAGCTCCCCTTATCACACTTTCCTCCCCCTTCTCCTTTAGACAAAAAAAAAAAGAAAGAAAGAAAAGAAAAAGAAAAAAGCTAGCAATTAAAATATCTGGCCCAGGGAGACAACAAGCTCAGCCTCAGCCTCTACAGAAGAAGCTATCGAAAACTGGGCCTCAGGACCCCTAAGGCTTCATTCTGGTTTAGGTGCAGATCTGGCATTTGCTGACAGACCCTTTCCCAGCACCAAGTATGTTGGGGTCACTGGGAAAGAGGAAACTTATGAATAAATTTGAAAGGGGGTCTGAAAATTTAGATGAATGCCAAAGGAGTCCTTTGTGAATAAAATTAAGCGGTCATTGCCACAGAGGACAAACGTTTCAACTGGCTCTGCTCCACAGCAACCTCCCAAGGCTTCCTCCAGGAGGCAGAGGCATGAGTCTGTGTTAAATGGCTTAATTTTCTTAATCAACTATTTCATTGTGAGTTTTTAATTTCATTCCCATGCCTATTTTTTTTTTCATTTTGCCATAATACATCTCTAAGTACCGTGGCAAACATTTGACAGTTTGCTCAGCAGGTGCTGGGCTCTGCAGAGCTTACACAGCTCTACCTTTTATTAATTGGGTTTCAAAATGTGTTCTTGTGTGAACAGAAGCTAAGATGTGACTATTGTACCTGTCAACATGAAGCTGGGCGAAATAAAATATTTGGAATGTGTTTTAAAATAACTCATTGTGAGCTTGATCGGTTCAGAATTTAAAAGCAGAAATATTCTTTAATGTTGAAATAAATAATCGTGCAATCAAAACGGCAATAAAATTAAAGAAACGATGGGGTTTGTTCAAGGTTCTTCAGTATTTGCTAACAGTGAGAATGTTTTCTTTGTGCCCAATAGGTTATGCATTGACAAGATGTGGAAAAAGCATTTTAATGAAAACTTTAGAAGCCTGGGGAGGTAGCAAGCACTTTGAAAGCCAACAACTAAGGCTCTCCAAATACCTGTGATGCTTCCAGCTTAATTTTTGTCTCAATTGGGAGGGGTTTTTTCCTTATCAAGAAAAATTCTCAATCTGAAGTTTCAAATTTCTGCTGAAAAGAAGCTCTGCCTAGCACTGCCCCTCTGAGAAATAGTCTCTCTTTTGGTAAAGCAGAAGTATGTTTTTGACTGTTTTCTCCTTTTTCATGGAGGTGTTTCGATTTCAATAAACTTTAGTGACATACATTCTCAAACTCCCACTTAGGGCAGAAGATAAAAGGGAGGTGAAGAGAGAGCAGTAAAAGTTGACGAAAACCTCAGGGATGTGTCAAGTCCTCTCTCTTGTCATGATCACTGTCATTGCTGCCATTAACTTTGCTCAGCTCTGAAATAGTGAATGTTATCCCTGTCCTCCCAGGGGACTATCTAGGCAGTTCCCCTCAAAACGATTGTGTCCGGAAGTTTAAACATGGGGAAAATGAAGACGAAGCCACAATAATCATAAGTGAAAACCTAAAGAAGTAAAAGACTATACATGCATGTTTATTTCTAATTAAATAAATATATTATCATTTTAAAAATCTTGAAGATTTGTGGCAATGGACAAAGCAAAAAAAGAAAGAGAGAAAGAAAGGAAGAAAAACTTCTGAAATTCTACTCCCAGAGATGGCCACTGTTTGGTCTATTTCCCTACTAGACTTTTCCATGCACTTTTACACACACACACACACACACACACACACACACACACACACACTTTTTTAAAACAAAAATAGAGCCATGTCAAACTATGTCTCAGCTTACTTTTGTACACAATATATCGAGGACAATATTTTCGCTTGATGTATAGAATTACCATGTTCTTTTAATGTCTGTCCAGTTTCACTGAGTGGATGGAAAATAATTTTTTAACCAATTCTTATTGACAAACGTTTACAATGTTTCTGATCTATCAATACTACAATCACTTTGGATAGATTTCTAAAAACAGAAATAAGTTCAAAATTAAAATTTTTGCTACATATTTCCAAGTAACCTACAAAAATGCTGTAGTAATTTACATTCCTATCAACAATGTGTGAGAAAATATGCCACTCCACATATTCTTAAGCTTAAACTGAAAGCTAAACTATATCATTGCTGTTTAAATTTTTAGCTACACTGAGGTTCTTTATACACGTTTACTTGGAATCTTTACAATATCTTTACAATATCATCTCACCAAGGAATATGGCATAGCTTTGCATTTATTGTCTTCTTTATGTCTTGCAATAAAGTGATATTATTTTCCTGATAGAAATCTTGCAAATTTCATACTAAATTTCTCTGTACTATATATTACTGTTGCTGATGATCTGAGATTTTTTTTCATTATATTTTCAACTGATTTTACTCATATAAGCAAAGCCTATTGATATCTGAATTTGTATTTTACTTCTATCAACTTTCCTAAATTCAGTTTGCTTTAGTAAACTTTCAGTTGGTTTCAGCTGTTTCTTGGTTTGTTCTTAGACTGTCGCAATGCTACAGGTAATACATTTTGCCTTTATTTTCCAATGTATGAAGTAATGATAATGATCAGCCTCGTCTTAGTTCAGAATTCAGTGAGAAAGGCTCTAGTTTTTTCACTGTTTATGGCAGTGTTGTATCATCTGTTTGGGGCCTTAGATTACTTCATGAATCTAATAAAAGTTACAGACCCTCTTTATCCTCCTTTCAAATTAATGTGCTGTGTAAATCAGCAAATTTCTCATGTAGTTTTAGTTGATTCATACACACCTTGTGGCTGATGAATACACTCACACAAAAACACACCCCAGGACAGGCTCAACTGACAAAACTAAAGTTGCTTCAGCAGGACTGGCCAGAGGGAAAATTTCCAAGTAGGTGAAGGGTGTCAATTTAATGCAACAAACATTTGTGGAGCTCCCATTAGGGGTTCTGGTTACCCAACAGAAGGGATAGCTTTCCAGTGCAATTAAAAACAGACACTTGCAGGGCATTGGCTATAAATTCTCTCTGAATTATTCTCAGTGTATCCAGAAGGAGAGACAGATAAGTAAACAGAATAACATGAAAAGTGTTACTAAAGATGTGTGCATTCAGCAGGACAGAGTACCTGGTTACGGCTTTTGTCAACTGCAGGAAGTTTTACAAAGAATGTGCCTTTTGGAGTAAAATTTTAAAGAAGGTATTGAAGGGGCAGAGACATCCCAAGAAGACAAACAACAAGAGCAAAGGTAGTTTGGAGAATGATGGGTAGTCGCCTGTGCTTGGAACACAGAGAAAGTGCAAAGATTTTCATTGCCCTGTTCAAAATGACTTTGTTTTTATGGGAGCCTCAGCCAAAATAACAGAGTGTTACAAATCTTGCAAAATAAAGATTCCTCGGAAACCTCACACAAATTACATAACTCTTGAACTATTTTGTTTCAGGGTAGAAACCTCATAGATATTCTCAGTCTTACCATTGGTTTTCCAATTTAGTGCTTTTGTTCCTTTCTTACTTAATTGATCCAGAATCTTGTGGCCTGCTGAGAATGCCTGAGGGCTTTCTTTGTCTGGTACCAATTTCAGAGACTTCTGGCTGAATGCTAGTGGAAGTTGTTAACAGTTGCTGGAAATTTAGTGTGAAAAAGCTGGCTTTGGGGAGATTAACCCAGAAATACCAATTATCTCCTTTACATCCATACTTAGAAAAGAATATGTCTCTTGGGGATATTCACTTACCTTCCACTCATCTCAGTTAAATTCCTTGGACATATTCGTCCATGAATGGCGTGCTTTTTTTCCCCATTGTTTCTGTCAATTCATTCTCTTTCTTATCTTGGTCCCCACTATGTTATAACTTTCTCCATGGTTTTTCCCCTCATCACTATTTCTAAGTAATCTTCAGTACTAATCACCAGACCAGAGTTTGCAAACAGAAAATCTGCTTTTCCAATCTTGCCCAAATACGGTATTTTGTTTGTCCTCCGCTCTCAGTTGAGTCAGAATGTGGGAGGTGAGGGTTTTCAGAGAGGGGAGTGGGGTGGTTGTGGCAGACATCAGTATTTTTTAAAAGTTCCTCAAATGATTCTCATGAATAGCCAGGACAGAGAACCACTGGAACCGGCAGCATCCCTCATTAATCCCTCAGTATAGCCCTCAGGACTCATATCTCCTTAACTCTGCCACCCATTCCCAAATTGGCTTAATTAACTGAATCTACCTTTTCCAGCCACATTCTACAATGGAAATGCAACTATTGCATCAAATTTTCTTATGAATGTTCATTAATTTTTACAGCTGAGATGCTGAATGAATACATGTAAAGAAAAGCATTTTTAATAAAAATATAGGTTATTATATCTTTTTCCTACCTCTATCTCCCCAGCTTAAAATCACTGAGTTCCTTTTATGCTTTGTTCATTGGTCATTTGTCTTGTTCCTTTAATTTGTGAATTCAATAGACTTGGAATATATTTGTATAGTATGATTACAGTGCCACTGATTCTTACAGCAATTTTGTTGTTCAAAGCATATTAAGGGGGAAAAAAAGTCATACTAATGCTGAGAAACTCCTAAAAGAATTCCTCAGTCTTTTATAAAATGCTTAAATGTAAAGTATTGCCTAAAGTATTCCATTATTGAAAACTAAGATATTCTATTGTAGACACAAATGGTACCTATTTGGATTTTCTTTCTCCTATTCTTTCCTTAGCTTTATCTGCTTCCTTTAAATCAACGTTGCTTTGGTAAACTCTTCATTAGTATTTGTCAAATTATTGTTAGATTCAGCTACCTTCTGTTTTGTTATTATTATGATTATATCCTCAAAGAGTATTTGTAATTCTGCACAACGGATCCCCAAACAAGCTGTTATTAAGTATAACGTTATAGCACATACAATTGAAAATTTATTTTCAGAAAATGCCAAATAGCCTATGAGGCCTCTGGAGAATTCTGAAAGATATAATTCAAAAGCCATCCTAAACTTGTTCTTCTCCTTCAAGCCTTGTTCCTCTTGGTTCTTCCAACTCCCTGACTCCTCTCTCACCAAGGATCACACAGTAGGTCCCCACCAGACTTGTGGTGCACACATGACTGGGGGGTCGCACTTAGTTTAGTCCATCAAATTCTTTCTCCCAGTCTATTACTAAGTTTATTGAATAAATTCCAATTGAGTGATATTGCTTTAAGGGCAGAATGTTCCCCCAAACCAAAATGTCATATTTATGCTTTATAGCAATTTAAAAAGATAATTGAAAATAATGGTAGGTCAAAAACAATTTTCCTAATCTTAATTGATATCATGCCCACAAATAGCAATAATTTATTTCTATGCAAAACCTCTTCAACTCTTTACTAAGAATATAAAGATTTGAATTCTATTTTGGGCTCTAGCACTGATTTCCTGCTGTAAGTCTTTCAGTCTCCACATTTATGAAACAAGCAAGCTGGAGAAAAATAAACTCTTGTGCCCTTAGGGCATAAGGACCTCAGGAATTAATGAGTTAATAATTTACACATAGCATGTGTTTCTTAGAGGGGAATAGCCTTCATAACACACCATAAGTATAACATTGAAATAACTAAGGATGATAGAAGTAGCTAACTTCATTTATTTTGTGATGTGTACAGTATTTTCCTTCTACAAATTGTGTTAACATGTGGTAGCATTTAGCCAATATGCCTAATAATATTTATAAGTAGATTGAGAGTTGGCTCACAAATACAAGTCAGGAAGTTTATTTTGATGATTTGTTTTTCATGTTCTGTGAAATGAATTGCATTAAAGGTCAGAAAAAGTGCTTTAAGGGGGCACTTCTTTAACACGTTATGAAGTTGATCTAGTAGAACGTTATAATAAGATACACATAATTGGCATCTCTCCTGGGAGTCAAACTCTGTAACTTTCTGCCTGATTAGCTCCACTGTTGCATAATACACAGGAAGATAGCAAGAGGTAGAGCAAATGGTCTCTGTATTTAATGTTGTTCATTTTTAGTCATTGAAAGAGGTAAACAAACTACTGTATGTGATGACAAAGCAGGAATTGGGACCGAATTCCATAACTGGCTAAATCGACTTTTTTTCTCACAGTTTATTACAACATGAATGCAATTCTCACTAAGTTTATTTAATTTGACCCTGTGAGCTCTTGACTTGTTAGTGATATTTTAAAAAGAAAGAAAAAAAAGAAAAGAAAAAAAAAAAAAACTGCTGTCCATCAAGCTCCCAAGGTTGATACCTGCTTCCTGAACACATTATATACACACCTCCAAATTTCGATTTTCTCCTCCACAGCTTCCTTCATATTCCAACCATCTCACCCACCAATGCATGTATGTACACACACACACACACACACACACACACTTGAGATCAATGGAACCATACAATTTCAATAGCCAGGGTAAAAGGTAACAAACAAGTTAGAGCAAAAAAAAATGTAGAAAAGGTTAAAGAGGAATAACTGACAAAATTATATTTTTAAAGGAATACAAATTCACATATTTTTTCTAGGGCAACTTTCTAAATAATGACTTTGCAAAATTTCTATTTGAAAAGGGAAACAGTGTACTTCATACATTGGTTTTCAACTTTAGTAACCATTTGATGGTTCTTAATTTCAAAGTGCAATTAAAGTTCAAGTTTACTTGTGACCTACTAAAGAAGCTTCCTGGATCAGAAATAACAGAATAGAAATGCTTGAAGTCTGTTATATGCATTACATATCAGATCATCCTAGGATTTTTGGATGAAGAATTCTCATAATAAAAAGACTGTGTTATATTGTGTGAATAAGTCAGAAACACACATTAAATGTTTCATTTGATTCCCAAGGGGGATAAATTTTAAACCAAGTGAGTAAATTTTTTTTTAAAAAACTCAGCAAGGGATTTTATGGAATCCTCCCATACTTACAAAGATTCTGAGATTTTTGTTTGTTTGTTTTACACCTCTCTATATGGCAATAAGTTGCCCATTTCTAATTTTCATTTAGCTTTTCTTTCCTGACAGTAATTTTTGGCTTAGTATTCCCTTTTAGAATGTGTAAACAGAAACATAAGCAGATGATTTTTACTGGAACTTCTGTACCTAAAATTAGCAAAGTAAATATTATAACAAAACATATACACCACAATATTTGTCAACATCTTGAGTATTCACTTTCCTGACATCGACACATTTTCTTCACACTACAGCCACCTGAGAATACATATTAGGATGTACATTTTGCATTGTCTATAAGAACCCTTGTTATTATGAGTATATTCATTCTATACTCACCAGAGTATCCAAGCACCTGGAACATTAGTGGCAGAGCAAAACAGACACCAAAGCATTTCCGTATCGAAAAAGTCTAGGGTCAACTGAAAACAAATAATTTTTGTCCCTCAATTGCATAAGCAAATAAGGCCGCTGGGCAACAGAAATGGTTTTCCTGACATCAAGGTGGTAGAGCCCATTCATTTCATAGGGCATTTTTATCCTGTTTTCACAAAATTTGAAGAATGTTAGTTACGTACTTTCTAGACCATGGCAGATTAAAAGCTGTAAACGGAAAAGGGATAGAACTGGATACTAGCAAGCACTCCCACAATGACAAGGATAAATCGCTACTAGAAAAACTACTTAAAGCAGGCAAATAAAATACAATAATTTGAGATAATGTAGAGATTTATTAAAATGCAAAAACTCCATATGTTTAATGAGCCATAAGTTCATTGGTACATTTATATTTATAGTTACACCTGAGTCATAAAAATAGCTATGTTTACTATGTTCTTTAATATGTTTAAGAAAGCAGAGAAATTTCAAGTACAAGTATAAACATTTCCAATAACAATAATCAGATGTTTTTAAGCTTTAAAGTTAAAAAAGTCTAAGCGTTAGATATTTAGGAAACTAATTTTTGCAGAACACCTCATTTTCAGGCATCCACAGAACTAAAAGAGATATTTGGCAATGATATAATTCTAAAGTTCAAATGATTATACTGTTGAAGTAGAAAGTTATCAGGAGTTCAAGTAAAAGACTAGAAGATTATCTAGAAGAGAATAAGCCTGTTGTCACATTGAAAATGTTTTGCTGATCACAAGATACACTTTTCTGGTCCCAAAAGACTCTTCATTAAAAAAAAAAAAAAAAACTATTGATTCTTTTCAGACCATCCACTCATACATAAGTACCATACGTGCCAATGTGGAAGAATATACCATTCCTGGTCTTGTGTTTTTACTGTTAGTGACAACAGGGTACTGAAGAAGGAGGTTGGGCAGGATGGTAGTTTCTAGGTTAGGCATTTTGTGAAGCATGCAAAACTGGTTAAATATGCGTTTTCTTGAGCATAGCAAGCAGAAACAGCAGATGAACCCAGACCATGGTAAATATTCACTAGCTAACAGTTTGATTTAGACATGTTCGCTCAGGTGAGACCACCCCCCGCCCCGGGCTGCTGGTCACCATTATCCCCTGCTGTTACAGTACATGTATTTTATCCCATCATGTTTTCCAGCACAGTGGCAAACTGATATCACAAAATTCTAATAACACAATAACACCCAATGTCTGTTGCTCAAACAAGGGGGAATCTATCTCAGTGCAGGTTGGATTCCACTGGCCAAGCTGATGACTTACATCCGATTCAGATATCTGAAGTCATTTATAGCCAATTCTCTAGTCTAGCCAATCGGTCATAACATTGAACCAATTGACTTACCTGCTGACAGGCTGAATCAACAGATAATTTATGACTTGAACTTCTGTAATTATTTTAATAGCCTTTTCATACCCTTTCCATTTTATTTACTATAATAGGAGCATTTAAAATGAGAATGCTTCACTAGCAGAAAGGGATGTGGAATTCTTAAAGAAACATTTTGTTAAAGAAATCAGAGACCTGGCCTTTTAAGCGAATCCATGTTGGGAAAATTCCCCTTCCCTCCTTTCAACTCATCAGTTTGGAAATATACTCTACTCTTTCTCACCATTTTGAGTTATTATTGTCTCTTAAATTCTGACTTGTTTATTGCCTGTTCTAAGACCTTCAAACATCTCAAAGATCAACCTGTTCTTCATTCTCTCACTGTTAGTGACGATGGGAGCTGAAAGAGAAGTTGTTCCTTTAAGACTGATTTCTCCTTACTAATCAGGCCAAGGATTCTTGACTTCCAAGAGGTCAGTTTGCTGCCAAGATGGTGCTAGCCTGTCTTCACTCTGTGTTCACTCACTTTCAGTTCCTCACTGCATACTACAGGAGGGTATTACCAACATCACAAACATTGATGACAAGCAAATGCCATGGCCACCGGAGGTAGACTAAGGAAGAACATAGATCAAGGCAAGTTTTGTGAAGAAAAATGAATAAAATTGTTTTTATCCACTTAGCTAACTAAAGAAACTACAGCTCAATATTGAACTGCTATACTTTACAACATACCATAGAGAATACCAAAGAAAATATTGCCTGGGGAGATGCATGCTCAGACCTTCCCATCTGCAGCTGCTATCAATTATTCTGCCCTGATGTGACCAGAAATCTCAGTTTTCAATAGAAATATGAGTTGTAAGAGAATCCTTATTGGCCACTCTTACATTCCCCTCCCTACCCCCACCTCCTGATTCTGTTTTGCTTTTCAAACATTTGCAATGTCCACATACTTTGTATCCTAGCCCACTGGGAAGTTAGAAAAGCAAACGTAGCTAGTTTCAGGGCAGAGGAGAAATTCTGTGGCTTTCAGAGACTCTTCTTTGGATAACAAAGGCTCATAAAAGGGTACCTTCACCCTAAATGTTATATAAACAGAGTCCTGTCTGTGGGTGTGATTTACACTCTTATTGAAGATCTTGAATCTTCCTTCTCTTCATGCTAGAAGATAAGTGAAGGACAAAAAGGCTATTTAGAACAGTTAACCTGATCATTTTTAAAAAGATGTGTGCAAATCACTGGGGCTGAGATCCTGTTTGTCAACCAAATTGTCAGGAAATAATTTATTACTGACAAGAACAAAGTGTGCAGCTGGATATCCCAAACAACGGCATGCTAAATGAGCCAGAGACTTGTTATAAATATCTTCCCTAGGACTGCATTTCCTATAGTCTAAAATTATTCTAGAAGCAGCATGGCATAATGGAAAAAAGAATTGTACTGGGCATCAGGATGTCGGGGTTTTCTTTTGCCTGTTCTAATAACTAACTTTGTGGAAGGAAAGAAGGAAGGGAGGGAGGGAGAAAGGAAGGAAGGAAGGAAGGAAGGAAGGAAGGAAGGAAGGAAGGAAGGAAGGAAGGAAGGAAGGGGAAAAAAGAAAAAAAAGAAAAGAGTATATGCTAGATGACTTCTGCATTTCTTTCAAACTCTAAAATTCTATACTGACAACATTGATGTCCTATACAGGGAATATTGCTACCCAAATGCTACACAAATGAATACAGGCCAATCTCATTCAAAAGATAAGAAAGCAAGATTTAGAAAAAGGAAAAGAAGGACTTTTGTAAAATATCCTTTTGATATCTGTGTGAATTATATAATCAAGAAATTGTTCTTCCAGTGCAGTTAATACAGTAAATTCAAGAGGTGAGAAAAGTTAATAACACATCAAAATAAGACAAAGTAGTTAGGAATTAGGACTTAGTTTACACATTCTTAAAAAGAAAAAGAAATGATAATAAGTGAAACCTCTCTTGTTTAGAACTCCCAGTCTTTTTTGACTTGAGTTATCATTCCACCCATGTGTCTGCATTCTCTGCTGGGGTATAAGCTCCTACATGGTAGGGGCCATATTTTACTCATTCTTTATCTTTTACATTGATTTGCCCTGAAGGGCACTCAATAAATATTTGTTAAATTAAATCCTATTTTCAACATATTGGAGGAGTGTAGTAAAGACTTAGAATAATCAAGCAAATTCAACTTCTCTTTTTGTAAATCTAAATTTTAGATGAATCTCCAAACTCCCTTCTCTTATAAATGCCTTAGGAGACTATGATTTTATATAGAACCTGTGAAGTACCTAACCAATTGGAGAAGACTTTTCTTAACTCGAAAGAAAAATATAAAATCATAAGTAGGTAATTTTAATCTTATCTATTAGAATTTCTCTATTGCTCATTCATTTATTTATCCATTCATCATATATTTACTGGGTATCAGATACCCTGGTTATACAGCTATGAATAAGATATGGTTCCTGCTTTCAACAGTTTCTAGTCTGTGGAGAGGGAAGGTTGATTACAATACAGTGGGAGAACTGTGGTGATACTGATATGTATACAGTACACCAGTGGCACATAAAAAGGACACCTGAATGAATACTGAGGATCATGTGAAGCTTCTTGGAAAAAATGATGGCTAAGCTCAATAATGGAGGGTAATTCTGAGTCAATCAGGGAAAAGGCCTAAGACTTGTAGACAGACAACAGCATTTTATATTTAGTTAAGAAACTTTATGGTATATCACTTATTATATGTCAGGCATTTTCCCAAGCACTTTAATACTCACAACAACTATACGAGGGAACTATTACCATCTCCACTTGACAGATGAGGAAACCAAAGTACGTCAGTCCCCCACATACGAACCTTCAAGTTGCTTGAACTTTCAAAGATGTGAATGTGCTTTCGCATGTCCAGTCACATAAGTTAGTTCACGTGTCTGGTGCACATTGTCACATGTGTGCGTCCTCTACAAGTGGCTGTGCTTTTGTGTACTTTACTGTATAGTACTGTATAGAGTATAGTAGTACACTATCTTTATTTCAAGCCCAGGATGTGAGTGAATGAAATTGCAGCTTGCCCTCTGTCTCCTATTGCTGACGATCCTTCAGCTCTACCATCTCCCATGTCCTTTCCCTCCTCCAGTCAGTAACCCTTCTTGCCTGTTCACTCGATGCCAGCCCCTACAAGACAGCTGTTGTACTGCACTACTGCACTTTTCAAGGTACTGTACTGTGAGACTAAAAATGCTTTCTTTATTGTTTGTTTGTTTTTTATGTAGTGTGTGTGTGAAAAGTATTATAAACCTAATACGGTGCAGTTCTATATAGCTGATTGTGTTAGTTGGGTACCTAGGCTAACTTTGTTGAACTTACCAATAAATTGGACTTACGAACACACTCTCTCACACACACTAAATTGGAAATATGAACTCATTTGTATGTAGGGGACTTACTTGTAACCTTCTTGGTTATATTCTGCTGCTCTAAGGCTGGGAGGCTAGAGAGTCTGGCTCCTCCTCACTCACCTCTTCCTCATTTATTCTCCACCTTGGCATTCTATGCATCTGATTTTGCAAGGGCTTATTTATCTGCATACTTGTATGCTGCCTGTCTTCCTCATTAGACTGCAAACACAGCATGGGGTTCTCACTGAAGGGTGCTATGCAGGAGAGCCATGTGGTCATATTTGGACTCTAGAAATAGCACTCTGATTGAAGCAGAGGGAAAGGATGTTTAGGGGGTTATAGTGTCTATGGTTGATCTGACTGAAAATGGAAGTTTCGGTCCATGCACGTTCCAAAGTGAGGAGCTAGACCAAGGAGCAAAAGTGTTTCAAAGTAAGTGACTAAGATGTACTTTAGATAACTCTTAAATGCCTCCTCCACATCAAAGTAGAAAATGGTCAAGAGTTGGAGATTAGAAGAGAATTTCTGGAAAGGAGAAGATTTATTTGAAGAGGCCTTTGATCTGAGACACAACCACCCCATCTCTGGTTCAGGAGAGCAGAAGATAGCTCTAACCCTAAACTTAGTCAGAGAGTTCCAAGGTAGTAACCCAAGGAAGAATTTTCTGGAGAGAGCAGTAGGAGGGGCTGGCCCCTCAACTCACACTGAAGAAAAGCAACTTCACTAGGACTAGTCCAAGAAAATGTTTTGTCGTCTGCAGTTTACGTGGTATCTGACTACCCCCTGAAAACCTGGAGAAGAAGAGATGGATTGATTAGTTTTTTGACAGAGTTGTGGAGGAGGTGGGCTGTGCTGAGATGGGGCAGCAGGCCTGGAGTCCTGGAACCAAGGATACATGAATGTGGGTCAGTGACTTAGGGAAGAGGATGGATGAGAAGCTGGCACAGCACTGAGCCTGCAAAGCGCAGTCATGGGTCCCTGGAGCAGGGTCCAGATGACCACTCAGACCTTGGCGGAAGCTGAAGCTTCTGCTGGATGCACAGGGACTAAGGTATGAATAGGTGATCAGCCTAAGCAGGACAGCATTTGCCCTTCTCAAGGGGAAGTGCCAGGTGAGAGACCCTCACTGATGTGGGAGTGGGGTAGGGAGACGGCTCTTCCACAAACTCATGTGAGAAAAGGGTGAAGAAGCTGACCTCACCCTCTTTACCTACTAGCAGGAAAGGCCTTTGACCTGGAACAATGCCATGATTCCAGTGTGACAGTGTTCAGTGACTTGAAGTAAAGGTAAGTCTATTATCTGAACGTGACCACAGGATTTCATGGAGGCTGCCAATCACTGTAAAGGGAAGAGCTTCTCCCACTGAATCAATTTAAAAGGATAATAGGGACCACAATAAATGTGCCAGGAGATTACACTATGATCACACTTGACAATCTACAGAAAGGATGGATCCACAAAAAGATATGCTGCCCTGACACAGGCAAGAGCCAGAGCCATAGTTTATAAGAGCTTCAGGAACCCCAGTCACACCCAAACTGCCCAGGGAATCCCAGGTATCACTCTGGGTTAACCACAGAGAACATTTAAGTCCACAGGATTCCTGTGGCAAATTGCCCCACACAACCTGCAACCCTGAAGCCTCGGTGTTCTCTCCCAGACCCAGCCTCAGGGCCTGACAAAGCAGGTTTCGCCACGAGGGTACTACTGAGGGCTGAGGATACTCATGCTGCCATCTGGCCCAAGCACAAGAAATACGATTTAAGCCACATACGGCTGGGCTCTCAATCCCTTGCCATGCTGACTTCTTCATCCTTGTTTCAAAGTAAGTAGCTAAGATGTACTTTAGATAACTCTTAAATGCCTCCACCACATCAAAGTAGAAAATGGTCAAGAGTTGGAGATTAGAAGAGAATTTCTGGAAAGGAGAAGATTTATTTGAAGAGGCCTTTGATCTGAGACACAACCACCCCATCTCTGGTTCAGGAGAGAAGGAGATAGCTCTAACCTCAAACCTAGGCAGAGAGCTCCACGGTAGTAACCCAAGGAAGAATTTTCTGGAGAGAGCAGTAGGAGAGGCTGGCCCCTCAACTCACGCTGAAGAAAAGCAACTTCTTCTTCTGCCATGTTTCCTGCTTTGCTCCTGCAATACAACTATTAGTACAACTCGGAGTTCCTCCAACAGGAAAGAGTTTCAGTTCCTTTGCACGTCACGCTCCTTCGTTTACATTGCTGCCTCCACATCTAGAACCTTCTCTGACCCATTCCTGCCCTTTATCTGGAAGCCGAGTATGTGATTAAGAGCATGACTCTGGAGGAAAACCTGTTGGCCCTGAATATAAGTTTCTCTACTTTTTTTCCTTGAATGACATAGCAGTTCTAACCGCAACTTCATCTGTAAAATGACTAAATAATATTATTTACTTCATAAAGTTGTGATGAGGATGTAATGACAAAATGAACAAAAACTATTTAGCCTATGGCCTGGCACATATTAAGTACTAATAAACATTTGTTGAAAAAGTTGAGTAAGTGGACAAGTGAGCCCTGACACACCCAGTTTCCTCATATTGGAAAATCACTGCCTCCACCATCTGCCTGGCAGACTCCTACTGACCCTGCAAAAAACGGGCCACATGATTATAATCATTACAGAGAATGAGTAACCTCTCACTGTATTGAAATACCAGGATATAGCATTAGGTGAGAAAAGCAAGGTACTTAGTGCACATGGCATCTTTTGTGAAAGTTCTCATGTTAACTTTTGTGTAGAAAGAAGGGGAAATAACACATAACAAGTATTTGTGTGTCTTTCTGCTGAGCAGAAACACTGAAAGAATAAGCCGGAAAATACTAGTGGTGATGTTTGAATTCAGCCCCTACAAACGTTAACCTGCACTGACCATGCATATAAGTGATCTAGATATTTATGCACTGGCATCAATTACTGTTTAAGACACTAAATCTATATGAACCAAACCACTAGTTGGCTCAGTTCAACTCATTCTAAAAATCTGTATTCCAAGAAAGAGGGGAGAAGAAAGAGAAGGAAAAGAGACCTTGCCTTGCGCCAGACACCACGGTGAGCACTTTATATACATTAACTCATGTGATCTTTATGGCCTTTCCAGGTGGTTACTATTTTACAAAGGGGGACCCTGGAGGTCACAGGCAATACTGCTGGGTAAGAATGGAGCTAGAATTCAAACTCACCTCTGAGTCTCAAGCCCTGCATCCTTTCAGTTACACAGTGTGGTCTCTGTGTATTGCCCAGCTTGGTAACTTATACAGAATTGGGAAGCACAACTAACTCCTACTTTGCCACTGAACTTGTTAATAAAGACACCCAACAGCACCAGCCCAGCACTGACTGTTGCTGCACACCAATAGAAACCCTCCCCACTGGGCATAAATTATTTTCCAGTGCTTCTTGCATTCAACTCTCCAGCCAGTTTTGAGCTCACATAAGTATGCTCTCTTCTGACTTTATTTTCACATATTTCTACATGTATAACCCGATACTCCATGAAATTCCTCGTTGAAGACTGAAGACAATAAGAACACAATGAGTTTATTTTGGCATGAATTGTTTTAATAAATCAGTGCTGATGTCTAATTATCACTGCTTTCTGTTCTCATTACCTACAAGTCATGAAAACAAGCTGATAACCTTAGTGTAATTTTCTAGAAAGTTTTTAGAAAATTATATTAAGGTCATCAGCCTCTCTTTATTTCCTGGAGTCTACTTAAACAAACAAACAAACAAACAAAACCTGGGACAATATTACCTACATCTATTTTTTGCCAGGATGGGGAGAGACCTTTCCCATTTTCCATAGTTTTCCATATTAGATACATTTTGTGACTAAATATACAGAAATTTTATATTCTAAAAATGTGCTTTTCTGAGTGTAGATACTTAACTGATGATTTCAGGAAGAAAGATATTTCCTTACCATCATTTTATCAATTAGGGCTTCAGTTCTATCATAATGGTGATGCTTGTTCCCTCCTTTCCAATGGGAAGATCCTTCATAGAGAAGATGTAAGCAGAACCAGTTGGTCATCCTGCCTCCTCTGTGACATTGTTAAGGTTACACTATCTGTGCCATAAATGGGGCTCATTACCCTTCTTTCTCTGAATATTGCTTTTAATGTCATTTTTGTATGAATTAGCATGTTGCACAAGCCTCAGCTCATTTTCAGCTTAGACTTGTTGACAGTTTTGAGCTACTTCTATTGGTGGTGGTGGTGGTCAGTGATCGTGTGCCCCTCCTCCCATCTTATTTACACATGCTTTTGAACTCTGGCATCAAGGATGGGTGAAGTCACACAAGTGAAAATATTTCTGCAAGTCAATGGTATTACAGTCTTAAATTTACATGACATGGTCTGATTGGTAGAAGAATTTAGGGTTTGAAAATATCACCAAAACATCATAACATTAGCACATCCTTCTCTGCTTTCCTTCCTCTTGTTTTTCATTCCCTGGAATTCATGAATGATGACATTGAGAATTAATCTTCCAAACAGAGCCTATCAACACAAACATTACAGTGGGAAGAGGGCATCTCTGTTTCCATAACCTAGACACTCACTCATCAGATGCACAGAGACTGGGGCACTTTTGTAATCCCCAGATGGAAAGTTGGTAGTCCTTGCTCAGGGGTGGACTAATTTGTTTTGAAAATCAGATTTGGGGAGAGTCAAAGTGTAAAGCAGAAGCAAATCATTGCAGGGCTGGAGAGATTATTTGCTCCCCTGAGACAACTTTCATTTGCCTATCCTGCATCTTCTTGGATCATATGGAATTCAGTTAGTCTTTTCTCTCTTGCGCAGAATCTATGTGGAAAGTTCAGTATAAACAGAGATCAGTAAGAACTCAGTAGCTTTAAACTCAGAAAGCCATCACTTTGCTCATTTAATATTGTTCAGGTCACTTCGCTTTTTGAAAAGTAAAGAAAGAGTTTCAAGAGGACATATTTCCTAGACCAGATCTGAATTAAAAAGATCTTCCTTATTATTATTGAGACAGTTCTCTTTGCTATACTTCATCTAAATGACCACAAGTTCTTTCTCAGCTGAGACATCATCAGTGCTGCTTTGACCTGTCTTACAACCAACTAAGCATTTGCAAAAGGATTAAAAGCATTCAAGACAGTGCAAGAAGCATGGGCAGCCATCCTGACATAGGCATTGACTTTGATATCCTGTTTCCCCGAACTGTGTTATTGCAAGTATTGCCTTTTCCCCAAACCTTTTCCCATAACCATGCACAAATGCAAAAGGAAGTAGGGTCTCATGCCATTTTCATTTCCTCCTCCCTATGAAGTCTCCTGAATCGTTTAGTCTCATTTAAAAAGAAGACTCCCAAGGAGTAAAAAGCTCTTTAGTCAAGAAAATGCCTATTTCTAAGAAAGAATTTATTAATTTCATGAGATAAGAAATTGACAGCAGTTAATGTCTGCTGCAGGAAACTGTTCTTTGGATTATGCTACCTCAAGGCTACTGTAGAAATGAGTCATAAGTTGAACTTCTCTTTTTTATATATGCATACATCTTCACAATGTGTGTTCTTTTCCTAACTAACCAGCTTGTTGAAAATCAAAAATGTGAAAGAATGAAAAGAAATCTATTCAAGGGCAGCAAGTACCTTGTAGCAAGTTGTGTTACCAATGGCCAACAAAAGGCAATGTCTGGCTGGCAGTGTGTTTGTGAAATTGCTTTTTAGATTCATTTTGTTTTCATAGACCAGAAATGAGAGGGCACTGACAAGGCCTTCTAAAACTAAGACGTTAAGAAAATAAGATTACCTTCTGTCACTTAAACTCAAGAATAAGCAAAATAGGTCAGAACAGAGAGACTTGAACTCCCCAATGGCTTACAGCCTTGTGAATCTGGTTCTAGCTCTCTCATAAATTATGTAATTTTGAAGAATTCACATAACTTCTTTGAGACTTACTTTTCCCAACTATAAAATTAAGAGGTTAGCCTAAAATATCTATAAGCTCCTTCCCAATTCAAACATATTATGTATCCTAAGCAACTCTCATAAATGCCTTGACAAGCATCGTCCAGTACTAACCTTTATGGGAAGTCTGTCCCTTTGAGAGGAATATATGTAAGAAGCCAGGAATTTCAGCATGTCATACATTTCAGAGTACTGTACTTTCCACCTCCTGGGCTCAATAATTCTTTGTACTGCTCCAATTATATGCTTTCCCTTCCTTTGTTAGCATTTGGTTCTTTTCCTGAGTCGATTAAAGATCTGAAAATGGTATAAAGTAACCTATCTGAAGTCACACAAACTACCTAGAGATGACGTCTAGGTTTTTATTTTGTTTTCTTTCCCAGGTTTTTCTTTGTGTTAAACGTGGCCTTATTTAATGGTGTCATATTCGTCACCATCACAAGACTTTTTGGGTTCCTGCTGGGTACACAGCAAGTTACCAGACACCATGGGAACTGATGTGGCTCACAAAAGGCATGACTGCTACACATGCACTTTCAATCTAAAATAATCCCATCCATCTGACCTTTTGAGTGTAGTACATAAACTTCTCTTTGTCCTTCAGTAAGCAAATAATGCCACTATAGCTCAATGTGAATGGTATTTACAAATGAAGAAACAGAGATTCAAAAGAAGTCAGTTAACTGGTCCAAGACCATATGACTAGAAATTAGTAGGACTGGAACTAGAATGCAGGGTCTTCTCTCTTCTTGTTCAATTTTTTTTAATATATATATAATCTAAACCATATTACTTCTGGGCTATAGAGTATGGGGAAAAAATTTTCAAAATCCTGCAGAACTTAAAATCTTTTCTCTTATACATTATAAATGGGCTTCCCAGGTCTCAGAGATTGTAACAGAGCCATTTTAGCCATTTGGCCATTTTACTCAAGCAGTGAGTATGACAATGTTTCTTGGATGAAATGATAGACTTCAGTCATTAACTGGGCATCTTCTTTGGCTGGACAAAGAGCTGGAATCCCTAACAGCCACAAAAAACATACAGTGTGAGCCCTGCCCCCCATTTGTAAAGGCAAGGCAAATGTGCTTCTAAAAAGATACGTTGTAGTGCAAGGTAGTAAATGAATGAACAGAAAGTGGCCATCTTCCAGGTTCACTTACTCACACATTTAGTATCTTCTATATTTAAGTTACTGGGTGTAGTAAAGACTGCTGAACATCTTTTAAGAGTGTTAAATAATCCCTAAGAAAAAATAAAAGAAATAACCAGACCAATTCTTGACAAAGAAGCATTATGTAGGAGTTCCAGGGGCCTGGGCATGCACCTGTGTGCATTTGTTTCCTCTTCTCACTCTTGCTGCTCATAAATAGGATTACTTATCCTGTCAGGGATGCTAGCATAGTGGCAGAATTTCCCAGAGATCAACAAAATATTATAGATAAGAAGGACCTTATTGGATATTTAGCCCAAACTTCCAACCTTCCTTCTTACAGAACTATTTTCAACATGGTGGTTGAGCCTCTGTTTGCGTATTTCCATTGGAAGAAGGTTGTTTTTTCTTGACCTATCTCATTACACTTGAGAGACTAACTCTAATTATTAAAAAATTTTCTCTATGTAGCAGGAGTCTAAACTTGAGAACCTAAGCTATAGCAACCCTAGGATTCAGATGTGTCTGTCAAGCCAGTGAAAGTAATAGGATTGGGCTAACCAATGGAAGAATGATTCAAGAAACATAAATTTGACCCAACGGTAATAGTTGGTGTCAGATGGTGAGGCCATTTTGAAGAAATCACATTGTCAATCTTCCGTATTTCCCTCTGGCCCCCACGGACTTAATAGATGGAGTCTTTTGAAGCAGTAAGTGCACTGAAAAAAAAAGAAAGAAAGAAAGAAAGAAAGAAAGAAAGAAAGAAAGAAAGAAAGAAAGAAAGAAAGAAAGAAAGAAAGGAAACAAATCTCTGTATAAAGCATTAGGATCACAGGTGACACTGACTGAATCCAGCTTGCAGTGGGAATAAGACACAAGTAGACTACAGGCAGCATATCAGGGCTGGGATTCCTTCTTGAGAGAGAATAGGACTAGACTACGGCTGGGATGGAAAAGAAGGACATATGATCATTGAGCTACTCTAGGTTTCTAACCAACCATCGTCTTAACAGTATATATAACCACAGTGAATTAGAACTAGAGAGGAGATACATAGTGTACAATAAATAACAGAAACCACAGGGTAGCTGAGAAGCCTCTTCCACACATGAGACTCTGTCCAGAGGATTCTCAGATCTATCTGAGAAGAATTTAAGACCAGACAACCTCAAGAGCAAGAGAAAACTGAAGGAGGAAAATGTTTACTAATGCCACCATGATCCTATTTTTCAATGAGGCTGAATGGTAATAACAACACAAATATGAGCATTATCAATAACTATACTAGGCCTTTTTATGCATTCTCACTCTTAATGCTGATCACAACACTATGAAGCTGGTGGTATTGCTGTTAGTTTACAGTTGAGAAAACTAAGTCTCAGAGGGCCCAAGTAACATGCCTCACATCCATGGCTGGTGAGATGGAAACCAGGATTTGAAAACAGGTCTGACTCCTCATCACATCACGCTGTGTCCTGAAGAAATATGGAAAAACATAGGTTCCATAAATAGTAAATCAAAATCTGCCTCCCTAAACTTTCCATCCACTGATCTGAGTTCTATCTTCCAAAAAAATACTGTCTTTGTGGGTTATTCCTTCTCCCACATGGCAGCTCCTCAGGGACTGGAAAATATCTATCAAGGACTCCACTGAATATTCTTCATCTTGACCTCAAGTAACCCATGGTCCAATCTCCTCATCAACCTGGTCTTCCTCCACTGGGAAGTCTAGTTTGTCAATGTCCCCACAACTCTAGATGTTTTCCAGTTTCCATTGAAAATAATTCCTGCTGTTCCACAGCACTCTCCTGAGCTCTGTGGACGCCTACTTGCTGCAACAGCTCCCTGTTTCCCTAAAGTTTGACAAGAGACACCCTCTCAGCATCACCCTCAAGAGCCACTGAGATGGTGGACCAGGTATCCCATAACCCAGCAGACCATGTGAATTAATTTCCTGGAGCACAGCTTACTGCCATCCTTATGTAAATGCTGTGATAAAATGCCGTAATTGATACTTTATAGTAATATGGGGTCTTGCTTCCTTGAATAAAATTCACTATTTACAATTTTCTACTAGAAACAACTTCTCTTTGTTGATAACTCCCCCTAATTGCTTGAACTGTATGACACATTTTTCTAGGCAGCCTTGAAATAATTTTTATATTCCTCTTAGAGTTAGCATCTAAATTTCTGACCAATAGTGTTATAAATATCCTCTTTGCATAATGAAAAATGTCTACAACTATATGGCTCAGGGATATTTATAGACAGATACAGTCAGCTCAAGTCATGTCCTATTTATCTTAGTAACAAGCCACGTTACAGATTCCACATAGCCGAACTCCACTACCATTTGTTTAGGGCTCTGAGAGGCTGTGGTGTATGTTTATAGACTAAAGGGCATACGTAATTGGAATACATTTTTCCATAAATAAAAAATTAACATAATTTTAAATTTTGATATAATTTACATTAAAGAGCAGTATGAAGGTTGCAAAATATACCCTTGGCATTCCTGCCTGTGTAGTAATGCAGAAAGGAAGGTAGATTGACATAATCTAGAAAATTTGCCAAGTCATCCACTCAGTAAAGGGAAAAGTACATGAGGATTCCCTTTGCTCCTCCCTGCAATAAAGTATAAACTCCCTCACAGAGGAAGCCCATCTCTTCCCAATCAGGAGTGTATGCAATTCCCCATTTGAAAAAGGAGACTCTTGCTTTTCTGAGTAGCGTTCTTTTCTCCAGTTAAAAGCTATCTGAAGAGTCGACCTTGGTAAATTATGTGGTAAATAGGTCAATGACTAATAAAGACTAACAGCTACACAATCCCACCAAAAAGAAATGTGTATTTTAAGGAAGACATTACATCTTTTGACACTTGTTCAGTTATAAGTCAACTGGGAGATTAGTCATGACAAAAAAGTAAAAAGTTTTCCTGATATTAATTTCTTATATTTGTGTAAGTGGAAGATATGATTATTAAGTAGGGCATTGTTTTACTGATTTAAAAAATTATAAACTAAAACCACATAATTTAATCATATGAAAAAGTACATCTGAGCCATGTGATATCTTGTTTTCCCAGTATCTTTTGATTTCCAATAGAAGAAACAACCTCTAAAGCACTAATCGCAGGCCACCCTTTATTTAACAGGCACATTGAACCATCTGACATCCACTGCTGTCTTTTTTAGTTTTTAAATACACACTGTTAATTAGCTTTTTACATCACAATTATTCGTAAAGTCTTTAAGGGCAAATACCATTTCTCATACTACTCTCTGTCTCTCTAGAGCACCTAGAATAGTACTTTCAATAATTATTCATTCACTTATTCATTCAACAGTCTATGTGTTCACCACATGCCAGCAGCTGGGGACACAGTGCCCGCCCTCAGAAAGCTCTCAATAAATAATCTCTTCTGAGACAGACAGAAAGGCCCTAGACCAGATCACCTGGAAGAAAATCTATGGAAAGCAGTTGATGCCTGACTCTTCTCAAGGATAGATGAGTAGGAATTTGCCAGTGGAAAGCAGGTGGGAATTGATGCAAAAGGGGTTTTTACATATAGTAGGCACTCGATAAGTAATTGTCTTTTTTGTTCTGGAAAAAAATGGTATTGCCTTGAAATTCATGACCTCTCAACCCTAAAAGTCTCTGGGTCTCTGACTTTTTTAAGCCATTAGAGGCCTATTTATTAAGTCAATGCTTCAGGCTCTATTTTCACCCAAGACAACAGAACACAAAACAGGACTGCTTTTTAAGAGAAGAAAAAAAAAACTTCCCCAGGCTTGATGTCCATATGTCCATTCCAAGAGCAATATATGCTAATTTTGGCACACTTGGAAAATGAAGAAAAATGAAAGGAAGAAAATAGTCACACACCCCGTCACGGAGAGTCAACCATTGCTGACAAAATGGCACATGTCTTTCCAGTCTTTTTTTATTTTGCAAAGTTTTGGGTTTATTATTTTGTTTGACATAGTTTCAATTGTATTAATTAACAGCACATATTTAAAAACTAAACCCCACAGTAGTAGATGTCGCATGGCACTATGTGCTGAAATTGTTAAATAAATGGTAGCATGTTATTAGTGCTCTGAGTTGCTTCTTTTATTAGAAACCAAAAGTAAGCTTTTATATGAACATTATAACAAAGCATCATTTTAACTATCAGTTTTATTGGCTCCATATCCCACAGAGATTTCATTAGATGCACATAATTTAATCAGTCATTCTGTTGTTAGACATTTAGGTTACCACAAGATATCAGTGTTCCAAATAATTCTGCCATGAGCATGTTTGTATGCAATGATCTTTTCCCCTATTTTTTGGATTCTCTTTAGAATCAGTCTTTTTTTTTTTTTTTAATCTTGGGTAATTTTATTTGGCAAAAGCAAAATAACTAACAAAGACTGCTTTGGCTCCAGCGTAGAATTAGAATGAATTGATCAAAGTATTTGAAGTTTTTAAGGCTCTTAATACATATTGCTAAATTGCTTTTCAAAGATCATATCAATTTTCACTCCTATCAGCCATGAGAGCAATTTTTGACCATTGCCAGCACTGAATATTCGCTTAAATCTTTAATTTGATAGCATTAAAAAAGTGTTCAGATTTGCATCTGTTTCATCACTAGAAAAGTTAAGTATTTTTCCCTTTGTTACTTGGTTGTATTTATTTGGGGGAATCTAAGGCTGAATTGTCATGAGCACAAAACCAATAGCTCAGGTCATCTAGATACAGAACAGCTCGAAGGCTTCTGAGATTCTGCTAATTGCTACATTACTGCTCGTTTGAAGACTAAAATAATCTCTTTGACCACAAATTTACAAAAAGCACACTCCTCAGAGCTTACACCATGTTCTGAAAGGACTCTGGGCCAGGTAGCATAGGCTGAGTCCATGTGCGCTAGAACTTGCATAGTTTCTTAGACTTCCACTTCCATGAGAGTCAGCTCTTTGCTTATTTTTAAATAGGTGTATTTCCTGCTAGACTCCATGCTGTACTCAGCCCAGAACTTGGCAGTCTTGTTCACTGTTGTGTCAGCAGTACACGTTGCACAGCCTGGGCGATGGCACCAACTTCCTCTCTTCTGCAGAGTTGGTGTCATGTGGAAGAAGTCAGTCTCGAATGGGACAGAGGGTCATCTCCAGAGAGGCTGACATCCTGAATCCCTCCTCCCCCTCATATGTACCCTACAATCTCTTCTATTAAGTGTTCACTGCTTGAGAGCACTTTTGTCCTTCTTTGAAGAGATATTTTGACACACTGAATGCGTGCCTCTATTTATCCGTAAATTCAACTTGACCTTCCTAATCATTAGGCACAAAGCAATCATCTCTGTGCTGCTCAGGACATGAGATAATTAGCAAAGAAAAATTCCTCCTGCCAGTGTGTGCTATGAATAGAAAAGTTTCCTCTGACTTCCTGAGTTTTGTACAATTGTGATACATCTTAGTTTGTATCCTAACTTCATGAAAATTTATATGCAATACATAATTTTGATCTCAGATTTATGTAGGATATACTACTTGGGGAAAATGCATTGGATATAACCAAAAAAAAAAAATCTACTTCCAGTTTCAATGAATACTGTCTCACTCTGTGCTTTTCTAGTGGACCCTTCACAAAATTACTTGGGAAGGTGTATTCTATCAAATTATGCATATATCCAATGATTCACTAACATTTACTCACTGTGCATGCCTCTCACTGTGCAGGTTGATCTCACATGCTGTTCTATTTAATTTTTACAAAAACCATATTAGGTAAATATTATTTTTCCCAAGTTTTTTAGATGTGGTTAAATGAGTTACCCAACCTTATCCAGCCAGATAGTACCCAAGAAAGAACACAAACTTAAATCTCAGTCCAGTGATTGTTTTCCTGAAACAAGGTATGCTTGTCCCCACGTACCTTTGTGTGGCGATATCTCTCCACTGTTTGCCAGGTAATGCCGTGAATGCTGTGGAATACTAATCCTAGTGCTCATCACAGTGAAATTATTGAATTGCTCGCCTGTGTCCCTCTGTACACGATAAGTCCACGGAAGGCAGAAATCATGTTCTACCTGGTATTACATCCCCAGAGCCCAGCAGACTACTTAGTGTTTGATAATATTTTTAATTAATGCATAAGCTGCTAAATAAATAATAGAGATGGCAGTATTTGGGTTATGTGTTGCTATGCTTTTCTCAAGGGAAAGTCTAAGAACAACTAATAGTTCACTTTTCTCTATATAAATTTTATTTTAAATTGAATGTTTATTAACTAAAGCACATCTCCAACCTCTGTCATCCTACTTGGCCTTTGCTAATTTCATTCTCCAACAAGTTGCAGAAAATTGCTTACAGGTACCCCCACTGTCGTTTTTACTGTGGGTTTTTTTTTTTTTAATGCTTTATGTGAATTATCAGCAAAACCAACCAATTCATCTATATATAGAACAGAGTACAGGCAACACAGTTATTCAACATCCCTCCCTCTTTCTTTCCCTCTACTCCCATTCTCAAATTGGAAAGGAATCCTAAAACTCCACTGACACTTCAAATACTCAACTAAATTTCTCTGTATAATATCTCATCCAAATGACATTCCAGCACCTACTAAAATGCCTCCACTGACATGGAGGAGCTTGTTCCATGTTTAGCTTTCTCAAACTAGAATCTGGGAAGAAATGGAACACGTTAATTGGTAGAAGTGTGGATTAGTACAAACCAGCAATATAAATCCTGAGCCTTTAAAATATGCATACATTTCAACCAGGTAATCTTAAAAATCTATCGAAAGGAAATTACCAGAGATTTACATGATACAAATTCCAGGCTATTTTTTGCAGTGTTATTTATAATAATAAAAAAGAAATAAAACGGAAAACCACCTGACTGCTCAACTATACAAAATGGTTGTAATAAATGATTGTTCATGTATAGGAGCACAGTGAAGTCATTTTATGTATCAATAATATTTCATGAGGTGAAGAAATATTCATGGTATATTGGTAAGTGAAAAAGTTATATTACAGAAAATATAATATTTGCATAATAAAAAATAATTTTTTAAAACAATTTCTATTTCTGTGCACAGAATACAGTCTAGAAACTTATAGAAAGTATTAGCAGTTATTTCTGAGCATTGGGATTATAAATAGTATATTTTATTTGTACTTTACTCTTTTCTTACAGACTTTCTTAAAAAATTGTTACTTCTGTAATCAGAGAAAAAGTAAGTTTAGTGTAGGTCCTTCCTTGAACTGAACTGAAATTTCTTTCTCCTTTTTAAAAAATAACTTCAGCATATTTTTTTTGTGGATATATAAAAGAAAAAAATTCTTCCTACTCATAAAAATTCTTTAAAAATTTGAAGCAATTGCAATGCCCCTTCCCTGCCCCTTTCTTTTACATGTTGAACATCTATGGGGTATCTTCAGGTTCAGCCCTCCTATCATGCATTCTCTGCAACGCAGCTAGAGTGATCTTAAGAAATAGACTAATTATTCCCTGCTTAAAACCTTCCAACTCTTTCCCATCATTCTTAGAACAAAAGCAATGCCCCTATCAGGGCCCACACTTGGCTCTCTCTCCAATCCTACTTCCTACCACTATTAATTCCTCACTCCACTTTAGCCTCAATGTATTCTTGCTCTCCTGTTCCCACCTGTCTGAGTCTGTTTGGGCTGCTATAACAAAAAAAGCATAGATTGGGTGGCTTATAAACAACAAAAATGTATTTCCCACAGTTCTGGAGGCAAGTAAGCCCCAAATCAAGGCACTGATAGATTTGGTGTCTGGTGACAACCCACTTCCTGGTTCTTCTCACTGTGTCCTCCCATAGTGGAAGGGGAAAGGGAACCCTCTGGGATCTCTTTTATAAAAGCACTAATCCCATTCACAAGGGCTCCACCCTCATGACCTAATCATCTCCCAAAGACCCTACCTCCAAATGCCATCACACTGGGATTAGGTTTCAATACATGCATTTTGGGAGATACAAACATTCAGCCTATAGCACCATCGCATGACTTTTTCATTCACTCTTCCTCCTGCCTGGAATAGCCTGCCCCAAGATATCCCACAGCCTATTCTCTTACTCCATTCAGGGGTCTACAGGGTGTCACCTCCTCAGAGAGATCCCTGAACACTCTCTCAAAACTAGCACCCCAATCACCCTCAGTCCCCTAACTCTACCTATTTCTCTTCCGAGCACTTATCACTACATCACAGTTTCCTTTTGATATGTCTAATTATTCATGGTCTGTCACCCCAACCAGAATGTAAGTTCCATACAGATCAGAACTTTACCTGTTTTTTTCTCACTGTTACAATCCCCCTGGCCTAGAGAAGACACAGATTCAGAGTTCAATATATGATTAAATTAATGAAGGATGTGGTTTCAGGTCTCCTCACTCAGCTGCTGGAAATCCAAGCCCCCACTCTGAAATCAAGGTGACGCCACCAGAAGAGACCACCAGGCTGCAGGTATAATGTGGCCATAAGCAGCAACGTGACCCTTCCTCCCCCTCTTCTTCTTCTCCCAGGCAGCTCTTTAATACTCTCTTGAAATTCAAATGACATCCCCTACAGCCACATCACACTTCTCACACACACCAAGTATCTAATGAGCACACTGCTGTGAAGCAGGTATGAACCGCAGTTCCCAATTAATATTTATTCACTCTAGCAACGAATGAAGAGACCTGAAAATACATATATTATTTTAAGGGGATATTTACACACAGAGATTTTTCCTTTTTGAAAATTATGTGAAAGACGTTCTCTCTGAGGTCAAAAACACTTAAAAAGAAAGGGTGAGAAAGAGAGAGTAGAGTTGAATAATACCTGAAGCTTGTAGAAGCTTCAAGTCCTGGCCCCACTGACAGATTAAACAATGAACAACTTGTTTGTGCACCGTCTTGGCAAAAACACACAGTTGGGGAAGGCATGACTCAGAGAACAAGGAACAGGACATGCAACAGCTACTCAGGCAGATCCACCCCAGGCAGGCAGACGAGCACCCGGCTTGCTAGTATTTTGCCAACAATGTGGAACAAACAGGTATATGGGGACGAGGCCACTGTATTAAAGAAAATATGCACTGATTAGGTGACAGGCTAAAATAAGTGTTCTCCTCTTTTGCTGTTGTCCCTGAGTCCCTGAGTGAGCTGTCACAGAAGGGGAAAACCCCAGTGATAGTATCTGGGGCTCTGTCTTTCTCATGATCTTACAAGTCTCCGTTTAAGAAAAATGAATCCGAAACCTAAGTAATGTGAATATGAAAATGTATTCATTTTGCAATAACTCATAAGATGACGCCATTAAAAACATGGAGCTGTTAACCACTATTACTAATGGGATTCTTTGTGAAAAAGTTTTGGTTTGATCAGGAAGGGGCTGCCTGTCTCCCAAAGTCTGTAACTGCTTTCAGGGTCACAGGGCTGACCTGGCTCCACAGTCACACTTGGGGAGGAAAGTAGGATGGAGACATGGATAAAGGGGAGACTTTCATTTTTATTCCATGAATTTAAAAAAAAAAATGTTTTTTAATTTTTAATTGTGATAAAATACACCTAGCGAAAACTTTACCATCTTAACCATTTTCAAGTATATGGTTGAGTGGTGTTAAGCCCATTGTTGTTCAACCAATCCCCAGAACTCTTGCCATCTTGGAAAATTGAAACTGTATACCCATTAAACAACAGCTACTCCATTAGCTCTTCTATGGCTAGAATTTTTAACAATTAGAATTTATTTTTATCTTAAAAAAACACAGAGGGCGCATCTTGCATTCAAGAAGATAACATTTAATTCTTTCATATCTGCATGGAAAATTCAATCTTGACATAAATACCTTAAAAAGACTGGTCAAAAAATTTGGAAGACCAAAAATTAACAACAACCAAAAAAGTTGCCTCTGTAAATCTATTTACCAAGGAGAAGTTATCTGGATGACTAACAAATATTTGAAGGGCAGATTCATAGGCAGAAAAAATACTAAGCAGTTGTTCCATTCTTCAAAATGCAATGCCAAATCCATCTCCCTGTTACTCACTAGCAACTTCCATTGACTACAATTACTCACAGACAGATATTTGAATAAAAGCCTATTACTAGTAGTAACTTGAGCTCTAGAGCCAAATGCGGCAGAACCTCGCTCAAAATCTCCTCTGGGCCGTGCACACATTGCCTCTGAAAGGACATCTGCATATCAGAGGATTTTATCTTTCAAGGAGCTCGGCATGGGAGCCTAAGGACCAGCCATGGGCCTGGATTCAAATACCTATTTATGGGTTTCCCCTTAATATCCAATTTGCCTGGAATTTCCCCCAAAACTGAATGGTCATTTTCTTATTTCATTATCTTTGCCAAACCCTCTCTATTCACAGTGACATCACTTTGTTACAGGGGAGAGAAAAGAATGTC
Organism: Hippopotamus amphibius kiboko; assembly: GCF_030028045.1. Taxonomy (NCBI): domain Eukaryota; kingdom Metazoa; phylum Chordata; class Mammalia; order Artiodactyla; family Hippopotamidae; genus Hippopotamus; species Hippopotamus amphibius. Next base: position 45,151,240 of record NC_080191.1, on the reverse strand, counting down.
TCAATATATCCCTAGAATTCAGCCGTTTTCTTACATATTCACACATCATTTTGTACTTAAATCATGGAAAGATCCATGTTATGGATGAAAGTTCATTTTTCACTGCTCGCTTTCCTGTCACTTGAAAGGAACACTTGAATATTAAAACTGCATTTCTTTGGTGACTGACTAGGAGAAGGAGGAATGGGGTGGGGGATGGGGGGACAATTACAATTTATTAACAGCTGCCTAAACTTCTACACCTAAGAGATAGGCATACACTACATCCCACTCTAATTAACAATTTCCCTTTACCAAATCTAAAAACAAAATTTCTCTTAAACTTCATGAGAATCTCCTTCTTAGTTGATCTAGTTAATCCTAGGAACTCTCAGTGTAATTAGCAATTAAGAAAAAATTAAAATAACACCTCATATTTATAGAGGGCTTTAGAGTTTTCACAGTGCTTTCATGCTTTCAGGAACATTGTCTCACTTTGATCTTCAGAACAATTCAGGGTGGTGGATACTGTTATTTCCATCTTACAGATGAAGCAATTAAGATGCAGACTGAATAAACTGCCCCCCAAGTTTTACAGTAAACATGTGCGAGGCCAAGACTTAAGCTCAGGTCTTCCAGGAACAATTCTATCTCTTAGTACAATACACTGTTTCTTGTTGGTCCGTACATTAAAAGTTCATTTTTGGCAAATTCTAACACTGTTTTTAATCAGTAAGAAAAAATACATAGACTTTTTCTCCCTTGGGCTAAATCACTCCATTCATATGCAAACCTTAAATTTATAAAATGATTGGTATATATTAAAGAAATCTGTTATTTCATTAAGACTTCTTTTTTGCTTTCACTAATATAGGTTGTCTACACAGCTGATTTATGCAGATGTTATAATTTTATAATCTCTGTACATTTGAAATTAGTTTGAAATGTCAAAGAGTTTTGATATTTTAGGTTTTACACTTCATGTATTTCTCTCTGTGTGTTATGGCTTCTGCCAAGCACCAAATTTAGCAGCTTCTTAGAGCTTTTTCTAGCCTGCCCCAAACAAGAAGCACTAGAAATTACTGAAGACAAGTTGGCCTTGTGAGATTTCCAAACTAGTTTCTAAACCAAAGAAATTGAGTGAGATAAATTTAGAACACTTGGGAGCTTTGAAAGTCTATTTGGATAAATTTCAGTTACTGCCAATGTAAAATCATGTCCTAGAAACAGAAATGGTGATCAAAGTCTCACCTCCGAAAAGCATTCATCCCTCATAAAACACACAAGGGCAAATTTGGCTTTGTTGGGAAATAATAATACATTCTTTATTCAGACATTAAAACACATTTAGATAGGTTGGAAGAGGGATTTTCGGTTGACTTTGTTGTCATTGCTACAGTTTTTGTTACTTAGGTTTTTTTTTTTAACAATTTAATTTGTATTATCCTGGGATTTTACTTAAACCCACAAGTATTATAATTATTTTTATTATGGTAAGTAACCGTTTTGTGGATTACAGGTTGAATAAAAAATGTACTGCACTGAATCATTTACGGTAGTGAATTCATTATAAGGGGATCAATAAAGCACTATATCTGTGGCCCATCAATCAAAGGTAGGAAATCTTTTCATTGAAGTAAACTGTTTATGGTATACCAGAAATGCCATGGGTTTTTCTGGAAAGCAAAATGTCAATATGCTGAGAGTTCATGCCTTTTGACCTAATAATGAACTCTAGGAATCTCTTGTAATGCATGATCCCTACATACAGGAAATAACAGACTCCAAAGATGTTCATTACTGGCATTATTTATAATAGTGACAAGTTGCAAACAGCCAAAATATCTGAAAATAGAGGCATATTTAAGTAAACTATGGTATATTTATAACAATGACATATTATTATGTAGCAATTAAATATCATTATGAAGCTTTAAAAAGTTGTAAGGATGTACCTTGGGGTCAGACAGACCAGAGTTTGAATCCTGCTTCTAACAGGATTTTTTTAGCTCTATAAACCTAATCTCAGCTTTCTAATTTATAATGATACTTATAAAGGCATAGTCATTTAGAAATAATATACATAACAGGTGATACGATGTTGAAGACGTTGCAAGCACTTAGCAAAGTATACTTACCATAGAATATTAAGGAGGAAAGACGAGAATGCAAAACCATTTACATATTATAATCTACTTACATAAAAATGCATATGGATATAGGAAAAAGACTGGAAGGAAATATTAAAACATCAAAAGGACAATAAAGATTGTCTCCAGTAAGAACACCAATAAATTGTACACGTGTATATATATGTGTGTATACACATATACAAATATATATAGGTACATATGTTTTTCTGTATTTTTTCAGATTTTCCCTAAATAGTATTAATTTCTTCTTTAATAAGAATAAAGAGGTGCTATAGCCATTTAATGAAATATATCTATTCAACTATTTGGACTTTAGAACACAAAAAAAGTATTTTTAAAATTTCCAACTTCAGATAATTTCCCTTCCCACTGTAACTACATTTTCCTTACAGAGTATTTTCTGAACATGCTTGTTTAGTCTTCTGTACCTTTCCTCCATTCTCTTCATGGCAACTTCCTGCTCATCCTTTAAAGCCAGTTGAAAAGTCATCTCCTCTGTGAAGCAATTTATAACTTCCATAAGCAGTATTAGTCCCTTCTGCCTTTGTGTTCCAGAATATTCTGCGTGGTATACATCTAATGCTAGGCATCACCATCATCATCATCATCACATGTTAAATATGTATTTAGGTTTTACTCTCTAAATAAATAAATATATATACATATGTGCACACCATATTATTAACTTTTCATAGAAGCCCTGTGACTCAGATACTGTCATTGTCCACCATTAAAAAGATGAAGAACTGACACTCAGAGAGAGTCTGATTCCAAATCCCATGCTTTTAACTACAGTGCTATAGCCTCTCAATTCTTCTTATGCCCTTCAGCCTTGATATTTTGGCACCTAGAAGAGATAAGTGGCATCTCCAAAATAGACATAGTCTATTTCAGATAAGTATTGCAGCTTTACTTCAATAGGATTTGACATATATACATTCCATCATCTCTGTCCTTTAAAACATTTATACCTATTTATTATTTTCTTAAATATTTCTTTTTGATCTCCTTTATGCTCTGTGCTAGGTACTGGGGATACAATAAAGAGAAACAGTAGCCAAGGTGCTGGTCCTTAAGGTGGTGACAGTCTATCTGTCAGATAGACATGAATCAGAGTCAAACAAATAAATTCAGAATTGCATATGTGGTGAGTGCTACAAAGTATAGGGGCTTGGTGCTGTGTGAGCAGACTTTGGGGAAATTTTCCTTTGAGGAGAATGGAGTATAGCAGGGAGAAGAGAGGGAGACAATGAGGAGCTGTGAGTTTTGCATGTGTAAATGTGAGATTATTGTTTGTCAGTGAGATGGCAAAGGGATATATAAGTCTGAAGTTCAATAAAAGTGACCTGAGCTAGAGGTATAAATTAGGGAAGGATCAGCATTTATAAGTAGTTTGAAGCATTAGACTGGATGAGAGCGCCACAGAAAGGAGTGCAGGTGAAGAAGAGGGGATATCCAAGATCTGGAGCCTGCAGCAGTCTAACATTTGGATATCAGGGAGATGAGGCAGAACCAGCAAACAAGACTAAGGAGAGACCCGTGAAAGCAGGAGAGTGATTTTTACTGGTAATTGAGGGAAGCAAGTTTTGTAAGAAGATTGATTGATCAGGTGGGTCAAACACTGCTGATTGGTCCAATGAAATGGAGACTGAGAACTGACCATTTCATTTCACAGCATGACAATCATTGATGATTTCCACCATTTCAGTGGAAAGATGGGGTCAAAGTCCTAACTGAACTGAGTCCAAGAGCAAATGAAAGGACATGAACTGGCGTCATGAATGTAGAAAACACTTTTGATTAATTTTTCTGTAAAAGGGAAAAGAAAAATGGACTAGAGGCCTCGGGAGGAAAAACGGGAGAGAAAGAAAAGATTTTGGGAGAAATAATAACACATTTTTATGCTGATAGGAATAATTCGGAAGATGGCTTAGCATTGACAATGTGAGACAGAGAAGGGAAGGAAGCTGAAGCTGTGTCTTTGACTGGGCTGGGGGGAGGGGATCGATCAAGTACAGGAGGAAAGGAATGGCCTTTGAATGGAGCACAGACAGGTCATCCACAGCAACTGAAGGGAAGGAAGAGGAAATGGGCACAAATGCGTGAGGGGGATAGATGGAATGGCAGAGCTTGTGGAACAGCTTCTGATTGCTACTCTTTTCTCAGTAAAACAGGGAAAACAATGATCAAATAAGAGTGAAGCTTTGAAGCAGTCATCTAGGGGTGAGAGAATGGATGTACTAGTAGAATGTAGGCTGACTGCCTGGCAAAACTGAGGGATCACCTGGAAGTTATTAAACTTTAATTTAAAATGAGATGATTCGATTTTTTTTCAAGTCTGTAAAGGAGCTTGTGCAGAGTTGGCAAGAGAGTTGGATGGCAACAAGGCTGGTTTTGCCAGAAGAGTATAAAGAAGGGAGAAACAAGAAAAGAGAGTTGATGAAAGGTGAGAGGTGAGAATATGAGGGAGTTGTAGATTATAGGTCCTAGCAGTACTGTTGAAGTGAAAATATTAGAGGAAGTGAGAAGCAAGATAGGAGGCAGTAGTTGGGGAGGAGGATGCTTGAAATGGCAATTATGCAAGGGTTAAAGGCATTAAAAGTCAAGGTCTGGAGTATGGTCACGGCAGTCAGTTATTGAACTTGGAAGGTGGACAAAGAACTGAGAGACCACAAATTGAAAGGTCATCTATGTGGTACTGAAATCACAAGGAATAGTAACAGGAGCAGTGCTAGAGAGAATGTAGGAGGGAGCTAAAACCTCTCAAAGAGCATCAGAGAAAATGCGAAAGGGAACAGGGGTTCTATGGATGATTGCAGCAAGAAAGGGCAGCAGAGAATATGGTCAAACAACCTGAGATTCAAAGATGTGACGTTAGGGAGGAAGAGGAAGAATAACGGCTTGAAAGTTGAAGTGAGGAGCAAGAAGAACACCTGTCCCACCTACCAAGTCCCATGGAGCAAGGGTGTGGTAAAGAAAAGAGCTACCCCTTGAGAAGGCTGCAGAAAAATCGCTGTGCTCAGGAATCACAGTCCTTGCTTTCTCGTCTCTGTATCTCAAGTTGAATTGGAGCCTGATAATCAACTGAGCTATAAAAGCACCCTCTTCTCAATTTTGAAAAAGAGAAAAGAAATTGCAACTGAATGGAAGTTGAAAAGCACTCTAAAATTGTGAGTGAATATCCTGGTGTGCTGATAAGCCACAATATATCACAGATGAAAACACATAATGACAAGTCAAAGAATGTTAATAATCATTCATTAAACAAGTCAGGGACTATAAGCAAAGTCTTTTCAGAAAAGAACTCAGGGAGGGAAATGGGGAAAAACACATGAATATCTCCATTATTAATAAAATATTGACAGTGGAAGCCAGATTAATGGTTCAGGATCTGGCTGGCAGAATCCTAGGCTCCAAAGAAGCCAGGATAATACTCTGGATAAAGCCAATGTTTTCACTGTAGTATTTCTTTTATTTTTCCCAATTCTAATTACTCATTTCTATGCCAAGGAGGGGGAACTATGTGATATTACAGAGCAGGGTAATACAATAATAATTTCAGTGATGATGGAAATGTTCTATATCTGCACTGTCCAACATGATAGCCACTTGTCACATGTGGATGTTGAGCCTCTGGAATGTGGTTAGTGTGATGGAGGAATTGAATTTTAAGTTTTATTTAATTTTAATTAATTTAAATTTAAATACCCAGATGAATTCCAGTTTCTGGTCCTAAAAATGAGAAGCTTGGAAATCACCACTCTGTCCTAACAAGTAAAAAGCTGAACAAATTGAAAACTCAACAACCCTTCTTAGATCCATAAGAGAAGTGAGGTTGCAGGGAAAACTGCTGCCCCCAAAATTGGAGAGATTGACTGGCAGATACAGAGGATCACAACTTACGTGAGCAGAAACCCAGGAGCTGCAAAGTCTGTGGAAACCAGCACTGGAGTAGGAAAACCTCAACTACAATTAATAAATTGCTGGAGGTTCAGGGTGAGCAAGTCTGAGAGATAAAAACTCTAGGGAGACCGAGTCATTGGGGGAAGAGGGGTAAAGGGGAAACACTTGTAAGGTTTACCTTCTAGTGCTCTACCAGTTTCTCTTACAGTGACTATCAGAGAAAATTCCCCTCAAGCTTCCAGCCGGGGGAGAGGTAAAGGAATCATTTGAATTACGCCAGAGCACTCTGTTCTTCTTAACAAGGTCTGCCCTCAGGAGAAACTATTTCACCAGAGCCTAACCTGCTAGGACTTTATCTGAACCTATCTGATCTGGAAGAAGACAAATACCCAACTTTAGCTGGCCATACATAGTCTTCCACTTGTGGGGAGGGAAATACCCCACTCCAGCCCACTCTAACCATCCTGCTGAGAAACATCTGTGAAGTCTGTAGTCTAGAGGCGTAGGCTCCATAAAAAAACTGAGACCTAATCACAGGACTATAGCATGCTTCTCCTCCCACCACACCTCACCACCACATTACTAAAGGCCTATCCAGAGCAATTCTTTTTACACTGTACACCATGTCCAGCTATCAAGAAAATAATTTCAAAACATACCAGAAGGCAAAAAAACAAAATTTAAAGAGATACAGAAAGCATCAAAATTAGACTTAGATATGGCAGAGATGTTGGAATTATCACATCAGGAATTCAAAAAACTGTGATTAATGTGCTAAGGGTTCCAATGGATATAGTAGGCAGCATGCAAGAAACAGATGGGCAATGAAAGCAGAGAGAGAGAAATTCTAAGAAAGGACCAAAATGAAATGCCAGAGATTAAAAATACTTTAACAGAAGTAAGAATGCCTTTGATGGGCTTATTAGGAGACTGGGCATGGCTGAGAAAAGAATCTCTTAGCTTGAGGATATCTCAACAGAAACCTCTAAAACTGAAATGCAAAGAGAAAAAAAACTGAAATAACAGAATGTCCAAGGACCACAGTACAACGATAAAAATTGTAACATACGCATAATGGGAATACCAAAAGGAGAAGAAAGAGAAAAAAATATATTTAAAAAAATGACTGAGAATTTCCCATAATTAATGTCAGATACCAAACCACAGATCCAGGAAATGTATCCAATTATGTATGTTTATGTACCACAGTGTTCATTGCAGCACTATTTACAATAGCCAGAACATGGAAGCAACCTAAATGTCCATCAACAGATGAATGGATAAAGAAGATGTGGCACATATATACAATGGAATATTACTCAGCCATAAAAAGGAATGAAATTGAGTTATTTGTAGTGAGGTGGATGGACCTAGAGTCTGTCATACTGAATGAAGTAAGCCAGAATGAGAAAAACAAATACCATACGCTAATACATATATATGGAATTTTAAAAAATGGTACTGATGAACCCAGTGGTGGGGGCAAGAATAAAGATGCAGATGTAGAGAACAGACTTGAGGACACAGGGTGGGAAGGGGAAGCTGGGACGAAGTGAGAGAGTAGCATTGGCATATATACACTACCAAATGTAAAACAGATGGCTAGTGGGAAGCTGCTGCATAGCACAGGGAGATCAATTCTGATGATTGGTGATGACTTAGAGGGGTGGGATAGGGAGGGTGGAGGGAGGCTCAAGAGGGAGCGGATATGGGGATATATGTATAAATACAGCTGATTCACTTTGTTGTACAGTGGAAACTGGTACAACACTGTAAAGCAATTATACTCCAATAAAGATCTGAAGGAAAAAAAATTATGTATGTTTATGTTAAAGTGCATATATATGCTAATGTATAAGTGAAAAGAATCGCAGCTATGATACAAAGGACAGGAGGACAAAATTAGGACTCTTTTTTGTCATTATAAGGTCTCGCACTCCCCATGAAATGGTACAGTGTTATTTGAAACTAGACTTGGATTAGTTATGAATGTATATTGCAAAATCTTGGGCAACCACAACAACAACAACAACAGTAAACATAAAGGAGCAGAAGAGGTACAACTGAAATGCTAATAAGAAAGGAGAGAAAATGGGATCAGACACTGATCAATTAGAAAAAGATTGGAAGACAAACATAGAAACAAAAACAAAAGAAACAAATAGAAAACAGTAAAAAATATGGTAGATATTAATCCAGCTATATTAATTATCACTTTGAACGTCAGTGGTCTAAATGCACAAATTAAAAGACAGAGATAGAGCAGATCATAAAACAAGAACCAAATATACATTGCCTAAAAAATCCATTTTAAATATAAATACACATATAGGTTAAAAGTAAATGGATGAAGAAAGACACACCATGGGAACACTAATAAAAAATAATTAGGAATTGCTACATTAATTTTGGACAAAGCAGACTATACAGCAAGGAAAGTTTTCAGGGATAAAGAGGAGCATTAAATAATGATAAGGGAATCAAGTTCTCCAAGACTATACAGCAATCCTAACATGTGTGCATCTAACAATAATATCAAGATATGTGAGGCAAAAACTGATAGAAGTGCAAGGAGAAATAGATGAGTCCACTATTATAGTTGGAAACTTCAACTCACCTGTATCAGAAATTGACAGATCCAGGAGACAGAAAATAAGTAAGGCCATAGTTGTACTCAACAACACCATTAATCAACTATATAATGGACATATATAGACTACTTCATCCAAAAACAGTAGGATGCACATTCTTCTCAAGTTCACCTGGAACATACACCAAGATAGGCCACATTCTGGACTATAAAGCATACCTTAACAAATTTAAAAGAAGATAAATCATATAATATCTGCTCTCAAACTATAAGGAAATTAAACTAGAAATCAATAACAAAAAGATAGCTGGAAAACCCCAAAATACTTGGAGAATAAACAACATACTTCTAAATAACACATGGGTCAAAAAAAAAATCTCTCAAGAGAAATTTTAAAATATTTTTAACTAAATGAAAATGAAAACAAAACCAAAATTTGGGGGATCCAGTGAAAGCACTGCACTGCATAGGGAGAAATTTATAGCATTGAATGATTATATTAGAAATGAAGAAAGCTCTAAAATCAATCATCTAAGCTTCCACCTTAGGAAACCAGACCAATGAAGAGCCAATTAAATCCAAAGTAAGTAGAATAAGAGAAATAACAAAGATTAGAGCAGAAATCAATGAAATTGAAAGTAGAAAATCAATAGAGAAAATCAACGAAACCAAAAGCTTGTTCTTTGAAAAGATCGATAAAATTGGTAAGCCTCTAGCCAAGCTAAGAAAAAAAAGAGAGGACACAAATTAATAATATGACAAATGAAAGAGGGGATATCACCACAGATCTCATGGTCATTAAAAGCATAATAAAGGACTATATGTCTACAAATTTTGTAACCTAGATGAAATGGACCCTGTTGAAATGAAATAATTTAGATGAAATGGACCCTGATGAAATGCTGGTAAGAACAATTCCGTGAAAGACACAATCTGCTAAAACTCACACAAGAAGAATGAAACAATCTGAATAGGATTACATCTATTAAAATAATTTAATCAATAGTTAATAGCTTTCCAAAACAGAAACCACCAGGCTCAGATAGTGAATTCTAACAAATATTTAAGGGAAAAATTGTACCAATTCTCTACAATTTCTTCAGAAGAAAGAAGCAGAGGGAATACTTCACAACTCATTCTACAGGGCTAGCATTACCCTAGTATCAAAATCAAACAAAGAAATTATAAGAAAAGGAAATGACAGACCAACATGTTGCATGAAAACAGATGCAAAAATCCTCCACAAAATATTAGCAAATCAAATTCAATTATGTACAAAAAGAATTATACAGCATGACCAAAGTGGAATTTATTTTATGCAAGGCTGGATCAACATTTGAAAATCAATTAATGTAACATCATATCAACAGACTAAAGCAGAAAAATCACTGTCATATAAATAGATGCAGAAAAAGCATTTGACAAAATCCAGTACCCATCCAAAAAAATTCTCAGTAAACTCAGAATAGGGTAGAACTTCCTCAACTTGATAAAAAAAAATCTGCCAAAATGCTACAACCAGTATCACACTTAATGATGAGAAACTCAGGAATTCCCTGGAGGACCAGTGGTTAGGTCTACATGCTTCCACTGCAGGGGGCATGGGTTTAATCCCTGGTTGGTGAACTAAGATATCAGAAGATATGTGATGCAGCCCAAAAAAAAAAAGAAAGAGAAAAAAAAGTGATGAGAAACTCAAAGCTTTCCCACTAAGATCAGACACAAGGCAAAGACGTCCCTTTTCACCACTGATTTTCAATATTGTACTAGAAGTCTTCGCTGATGTAAAAAGACAAGAAAAGAAATTTATACAGATTGGGAAGAAAGAAAGAAATTTTTTTTTCACAGATGATATGATCATCTATGTAGAAAATCCAAAAGAACTGTTCGTCTCACTTTATACAGTCAATGAAATTTTCAATCAAAATTCTGGTAAGTCATTTCATAGATATTGACAAACTGATTCTAAAGTTTATATGGAGAGGCAAAAGATCCAGAATAGCCAATGTGATATTGAGGGAGAAGAACAAAGCTGGAGGACTAGCACTAACCAACTTCAAAACTTACTATAAAGCTACAGTAATCAAAAGAGTATGGTATTGGCAAAAGAATAGACAGATCAGTGGAACAGAATAGAGAACCCAGAAATAGAACCACATATGCACAGTAACTGTCCTTTGACAAAGGAGCAAAGGCAATATAACAAAAAGATTGTCTTTTCAACACATGGTGCTGGAACACTGGACATCTACACGCAAAAAACTGAATCCTGACACAGACTTCACATCTTCCCCTAAAATTAACTCAAAATGGATCACAAACATAATTGTAATATACAAAACTATAAAACACTCAGAAGATATTAAAGGAGAAATTCAGATGACCTTGGGTTTGGTAATGACTTTTCAGATAAAACACCAAAGGCACAATGCATGAAGGAAAGAACTAAGAAGCTAGACTTCATTAAAATTAGAAATTTCTGTTTTGTAAAAGAAAGAAATTTCTGTTTTGTCAAGAGAAAAAAAAAACAAAAACAAGTCACAGACTGGAAAAGAAACTTTGCAAAAGACATATCTGATAAAGGAGTATTATCAAAAATATACAAAGAATACTTAAAACTCAACAATAAGAAAACAAACACAATTAAAAAAATGAGCCAAAGACCTGAACAAACACCACACAAAGAAGATGACGGATAAGCATGTGAAAAAATGCTCCACCTTATATGTCAACAGGGAAATGCAAATTTCAACAACAATGAGATTCCACCACACACCTATTGGAATGGCCAAAGTCCAGAACACTGAGCACACCAAATGCTGGTGAGGAGGCAAAGCAACTGGCACTCTCAATCACTGTCTGTAGGAATGCAGAATGGTACAGACACTTGGAGCACAGTTTACCCAAAGGAGTTGAAAACTTACGTACATACAAAAGTCTGCACGTGGATGTTTTTACAGGTAGTAGTTTTATTCATAATTGGCAAAACTCATAGGTAACTAAGATGTCCTTCAGGAGGTGTATGTATAAAGTGTAATACATCTCGACAATGGAATGGTACTCAGCACTGAAAGGAAATGAGATATCAAGCCATGGAGTGAATTTAAATGCATATTATAAAGTGAAAGAAGCCAGACTTAAAAGGCTACATACTGTATGATTCCAACTATATTACACTCTGGAAAAAGCAAACCATGGAGACAGTTAAAAGATCAGTGGTTGCCAGGGGTTAGAGGAAAGGGCAGGATGAACAGGCAAGTATAGAAGATTTTGAGAACAGTGAAACTATTCCATATAATTGTATAATGATGTGTACATGTCATCATAAATTTGTCCAAGCCTATAGAGTATACACCATCAAGAGTGAACCTTAATGTAAACTATGGATTTTGGGTGGTAACAGTGTGTGAATCAATGTAGGTTCATCAGTTGTAACAAGTGTACCACTCTCTAGGGGGATATTGATAATGGGGAAGGCTATGTATGTGTGGGGGCAGGGGCATAGGATAAATCTTTGTACCTTCCTCTTAATTTTGCTGTGAACTTAAAACTGCTCTAAAAAGTAAAGTCTATTTTTAAAAATTGCCACAGATTGGCTACTATATTGAACAGTACATTTCTAAAGCTTTTTAGCAAGACAGGATAGAAAACAGGTTGGGGGTGAAAGAGTCAGAAAATTCTAGGTAGATAAAGATGACTGCCTTCCAATCTTCCTCCTTATTCAAGTTTATGTGTTAGCCATTATGGTTTTAGAGCTCCAGAGCTCCAGAGCATTCAGGTCTCAGGAAACTTGTTTTTATTCCCACTCATCATCCTGTAAAGGCTCTCCCTCTTACATCTTTATTAAATAGATGTGTTTAAAATCCTAACCCAGTTAACAAAGCTATGGTATGACCTTATTTTAAACTAAGTTACTCTGAAACTAAAAGAAGTTCAAAATGCATGGAGAAAGTAAACAGTTAAACAATTTCATAGAAAGATTATTTATTTTACAAACTGATAGGTTACTCACATGAGTTATTAGAAAAATACTGTAATTTGACTGGTAGCAGTAGAAAATCATTTTTTAATGATGGAAATGGAAAAAACAATACAATTTTTTAATGAGAGTTTATTTGATTTTCCTTTTGCATAAATGGATTTTACGTACTGAAAAAGTAGCTAATTTTGATAGATATGACGGGAATTGGTTTTACAGCTGATGGCTATTGGAGCCAGCTTTCTCATTCCAATTTCTTTTCTGAAACTTCCAATTGAAGATGACATCAATATTTATGTGAACTGAGAAAAAGAACCAAGGCACAGGGTACATAAAACTGATTAATGTAAATGGGCAAGGAGAACCCTAAAATCAAATCTAACGATCCATCAGTCATTCTTCTTAACACTGTGAATGCTGCCAATTTAAAGTAACAACGTAAATCACGTAAGGTACCAGAGGATAGCAAATATGTTGCTCTCAAGAAACAAAGTATAAAAGCTTATTAAAATCAAAAAGCCAAAGAATGCTCATGAACTCTTAGAACAAAACTGGCATCATTCTCCAATTACCTGAATACCTTAGAGAGGATTGTATGCCTATGTGCCATATTTAAATTAGCTTTACTTATACAATCACTGCATGCCACAGTTCAAAATGCAGCTGAGAAATCACCATTTCACATACAGATGATAACCTAATTCTGACTATTTTTATCTACTTTGTAATTCAAGTGATGCATGCTGTATATTATTTCCCTAAAAGTCAAAATTATATTTAGAATTAAAATTGGTTTTATGTAGTTCAAGTTATTGCACGCTAAAGCGATGAGTCATGCACCAGAAGTACACAGATTTGGGAGGCAAATACGGAACCATTCACTTCTCAGCAAGAGCTTGCTCAGCCCCTTAGCTCTAAGAATAAGCTTTAGAAATGCTGGATAGTTAATGTGGGTTGTAACAACAAGGTCACCTCTGTTCCTTTTCAAAGGTGCCGTGGGCTCTTTGTCCTCTACCTTAAGGCCATGGAACAGAATCAGGCTCGAAGAAAGTTTCAAACAACCTCATGTTATGTTCTATACTACACGTCATATGTGAAGGTTAATGGTACTGACCCACCTCCCAGGAAGTTTTAAGTTGTTTTTCCATCCAGGGGAGATGGGTGTGCAATGGATTTTGCCCACATTTCCTCTCTGTTACCTCATAACCATTATGTAGAGTTCATTTCAAAAAGCAGAGAGAGACAGAGAAAGAGTGAGACTTTGGCTCACGCAGACTTTTAACCCATGACCCAGGTCTCACTATCACTTAATTCTAACTAACTGGACTAACCAAACAGACATCAAGTGGCCTGCAGTGATGTATGACCTTCCACTATCACAGTTACACTTATGGAATGAGAGACGGGAGAACTCAAGCACCTACTCTATTATATATTGTGCTCATTTGCTTTTATAGGTCTCCCATTTAATCCTCACAAAAGTCTTGTGATGATGGCACTTCACAAATGTGAAAATAGAAGTCTGAGCAACTAAGCATTTTTTCCAAGGTCACATAACTATTAGGAAAAGAGGCAATGACTGGGATACAGATCAGTATGACAATAAAGCCCTACTCCCCAGCTCGCTCATCCACAGCTTATGGTGTAAGTCCTGACCTCTTCCACTTGTTTTGTTCTTTGCATCACCTGGGAAAGAGGAAAAATATATTACCAAGAGTGAGAGTTCTGGGACTTCCTAGGTGGCGCAGTGGTTAAGAATCTACCTGCCAGTGCAGGGGACATGGGTTCGAGCCCTGGTCTGGGAAGATCCCACTTGCCACAGAGCAACTAAGCCCATGCTCCACAACAAGAGAAGCCACTGCAATGAGGAGCCCGCCTGCACCACAAGAGTAGCCCCATTCGCCGCAACTAGAGAAAGCTCGCGTGCAGCAATGAGGACCCAATGCAGCCAAAAATAAATAAATAAATAAATTTATTTTTTTAAAAAAAGAGTAGGAGTTCTGTTGTTCTTTTTTGGACACAACTTCCTGTGAAAATTATACCAAGAGATTTGAAAACCAAAAGGTCCCCAAAACCATGTGTTATTTGAGGAATTAATAAAAAACAAAAACAAAACACTAATTTTTTATGCTCGTTCCAAAATGTCTTTACATTCAGATATGCCACAGCCCTAGGTAAGATGCCCCAATCTTTTCTCTCTTAGCATTTAAAAATACAAAGCTGTATAAGATGAGAGCCAGAGAAGCCAAGCAGAAATCAAATAACTAAGAGTTTAAAAAGCTAATCAGAGATTTGACTCTCATGCTAGAGAGTCAAAAATTAAATAGTGCAAGCCAAGGAAAAGAAGAGACCATGGAAAATTTCCCAAATTTTCAGTTAAGACTTATAAAGGAATAGATTTAGGAGGGAGGGCAAACCAGAAATAAACAGGTAATCATCTCAATGCTTGATTGAATCAAAATGACCTTCCATTCTTCTAACTACTTGGCAAAGTAAAGGCAATTCTCTCTGGAAGAAAATTATCTATACACAGAGTATCTGGCATTCAATCCAAAATTACCAGGCATACCAGAAGACAGGTCCAAACAGCAAAAGTCTAAAATAAAAAAATAGAAAATAGAAATAATCACACTGCAAATAAACGTAAAATTGGAGTTAATCAGACACTGATCTTAAAATAGTTGTGGTTAATGTATTTAAGAAAATATATAAGGTGGAGAATGCACTAAGGAACTAGAATCCATAAAAAAAATGGATCATACCGAAATTTTATAAGTAAACAACAAAATAGCTCAAAATAATATTCCATGTAATATTAGATACAACAGAAATGAGAAATAGTACAGTGAAAGATCAGTAAAATATACCCAGTATGAAAAAGGATGGAAAATATAAAAAAGAACATTTTCGTAGCCAAAGAAAAATAATCTCAGAGGTAGGAAAATGCAGGCGGAAATAATGACCAATGGGAAAAGTAAATAAGTGTGTAGAATAAATAAATATTGGTTGCATAAAACAATATTAACACTTTGTGGAGTTTAAAATATATAGTTACATACTTGAAAAAAATAACACACAAGTAGGAGTAAGTAAATGGCATGAAAATGATTTAAAGACCTCATGTTTTCTGTGTAGTGGCAAAAGCATTAAATTATTATATGTAAACTACAATAAATAAAGCATGGTGTACTCTCTAAAACCACTAAAATAATTGTTTACAAAGCACAAAATATATATAACTAATAGAGAGGAAAGTGTAATCATAAAAAAATTTTTTAATTAATACAAAAGAAGACAAGAAAAGTTGAAAAACCAGAACAAACACAAATGGGACAAATGAATATGAAATAGTCAGATGGTCAATTCAAACCCAATTATATCAAATTACATAAAATATAAATAAACTTAAAAACTCCAATTAAAATACAAAGATTTTCAAAATAGACTTTCCTTAAAAACCCAAATTTACACTGTTTACAAGAGATACCTTTAAATGTAAGTACAAAAAATACTGAATATAAAAAGATTAAAAAAGATCTACCATTAACAAATTGACCAAAATAAAATTGACATAACTTTATTATTATCAAACAAAGTATACTTTAAGGCAAGATTTGCTCGAGATAGAGAAACATGTCATGAGGATAAAAGATTAAATCCACCAAAAAGATATAGAAATTCTAAAAATATATACACAGAGTCAAAATATATAAAGTAAATATTAATAGTACTAAGAGAAAAAATAGAAAAATTCACAAAAATATTTGTACAATTTAGTATGTAACTTTCCCAAGAAGACCAAAAAAAAGAAAGATGCAGATATAGAAGATCTGAAAAGCAAACTTGGCCTAATTGACCTAAATAGGACACCATACCCAACAACTCTAGAACACACATTTTTTTTCAAATCCATGTGAATCATTTGCCACAGTAACCATATGCTGGAAAATTTTTTAAAATTCTCCAAATGTTTCAGAGATATAAATTATACAGAGTATGTTTACCGACAGGAGTGAATTGAAGCTAGAAATCAATAACAAAAAAGACTTAAAACATTCCCAAAGGTTCGGAAGTTCACCAACACTTCTGTAAAAGAAATTAAAAAGAATGAAAAAATGTAGAAAGAAATTAGATAATACTTTGAATATGATAATTAGCAAGAAAGCAACATATCAAAACTCGTAGAATGCTGCTAAAGCAGTGCTTAGAAGGAGATTTCTATTAATAAATGTGTATATTAGAAAAGAAAAAAAGGCAAAAAAATCAATAATCCATGTGCCCACTTTAAGAACTAAAAAAGAACAGGAAATTAATTCTGAGAAAAGTACAAGCAAATAAATAATAAAGATAAGAATACAAATTAATAGAAAACAAATGTACAGTAGAGAAAAATCAATAAAATGAAAAGTTGCTTTTTTGAAAAGATAAACCTTAGCAAAATGGAACAAAAAAAAAAAAAAAAAAAAAAGAGATGGTGCAAATTACCAAACTGCAGAAGAGGAAAACATCACTTCATCCCTTAAAGACATTAAAAATAATGAGGATATTATAAACAATTTAATGCCAATACATTTGAATAATCAGGTAAAATGAAAAAATAATCCTTTAGAAAACACAATTTACCAAATCTGACCCAGAAAAGAGAAAAATATCTGAATATCCCATTAAATAAAATAAATCCATAATAAAAAACCTTCCTGAAAAGAAAAATCAAAGTGTAGTTATTCTCACTATTGAATTATTTTGAATATTTAAGAGAAAAAAAAAAAAACACCAATCTTAAACACTCTCATGACAAGAACACAAAAAGAGAGAACATTTCCCAACTTGTTTTATTAGGCTGGCATGACCTTGACATCAACACCTGGCAAAGACATTTAAAAAAGGGAAAATTATAGGCCAATTTCCCTCATGAATGTGGGTATAAGAGTTTTGAACAAAATATCAGCAAAACAAATCCAGCTATACATAAAAATAATTATAAATTAGGGGTCTTTTTTATTCCAGAATGCAATTTTTTAACATTCAAAAATTAATGTTGTTCACACATTAACAGACTAAAGGAGGAAAAAAATATGACCATCTCAACTGATACAATTCAATTAATAAAATTCAACATGTACATGGCAAAAATGTATAGCAAATCAGGAACAGAAGGAAAATCTCTTAACCTGACAAAACATAGTTCTAAAACTCCTACTGCAAAAATAATACTTAGCTAATTATTGAAAGCTTTATTTTTTTCCATTCAGGTACAAAAATAAGGATGCTTGCTACCAACTTCTGTAAATTATGTTACTGTGGTTCTTAACCTAAGTAATAACGTGAGAAATAGAAAATATATATAAAGGGGGAGAAGAAAGGAATAAAACTATTGCTATTCATGATGATACAATTGTGTTTAGAAAACCAAAAAAAAAAAAATTCTACCGTAAATTATTAAAATTGCCAAGTGAATTTAGCAAGGTTGCTGGATGTTAAAAACATACACAAGTATCATTTGTATATAAATAATACATACAAAAACAATAATAAAATAAAAGTTTAAATTGATACTACTTATAATAGCATTAAAAATGTCAAATATTTAGAAATTAATCTGTTGAAATATATGAACATTAAAAATAACAAAACACTACTGAGGGACAGTAAGAAGTCTTAAATAAATATACTATGCTTGGGATACCATTCAGTATTGTAACAATGTCAATTTTCCACAAGTTAACTTATACATTTAAGAAAAAATCAACCAAAATCCCAGAAGGAATTTTTGTTTGTGTGGAAATCAACAAAAAATGGTCACTTTAATAAAAAGGCAAGCCACGGAGAGGGGAAAGATATTTGTACTACATGTATTCAATCAGAGATTATTGTGTGTGTGTGTGTGTGTGTATATATACACACATACTCAGATATATTGTGTATATAGAGATCATTCGTGTATGTGTTTATTCCTTCAGAATAGCAAGGAAAAAACAGAAAAGTGTCTTACTCTATGGCTTGCTCTAACAGAAATTGTCTTACTCTATGACTTAGAAATTCCTCTCCTACATGTATATCCAACAAATGAATACATATGTGTGTCAAAAAATAAGTACAAGAATGTTGATAACTGCATTATTCATAGTACTCAAAAACTAGGTACAACCCAAATACCAAAAAAGTTGAATGTATAAATAATCAATTAAACTAAATGAAATACTGTTGTATGAACCAATATAGATGAATCTCAGAAGTGTTAATATTGCACAACAATAAAAAAAGGCAGGCACAGGGGGCTTCCTAGGTGGCGCAGTGGTTAAGAATCCGCCTGCCAATGCAGAGGTCACGGGTTCGATCCCAGCTCCAGGAAGATCCCACATGCCGCCGAGCAACTAAGCCCATGTGCCAAAAAAAAAAAAAAAAAAAAAAAAGGCAGGCACAAAAGGCAGGCACATAGTATATGACTCCATGTATATAAAATTCAAAAACAAGCCAAAAAAAAAATATGTTGGTAGACATCAAAATAGAAGATACTCTTGATGAAGGATGATTGGTAGGAAGACAAGAGGACCTTCTGGAATGCAGAAGTTACTTTTTTTGATCTATATGGTTTTGGCATTAGTATGTTCACTATAAAAATTCATTGAGTGCTCACTTATGATTGTGTATTTTGCTAAATACATATTATACTTTACTAAAAAGTATATTTTTATAAAATCACTTATATATCAGCACATATGTTCATACCTATATACACAAAGAAAGCCTATGAGGCTACCTTGCAATAATTTAACTGTTTATCCACATTAATAGTTGATTGAGTGCTGATAAGTCAATAGCTATTGTAAGAATGGTAATATCTTTCATAAGGAGAGGGCTTTTCTGTTCAATCCCATTACATCTCATTATCAAAGAACTTTATTTCATTTGATCCTTATACCAAATCTCTTATTGTATTCTCTGCACTAGAGATGAATAACAATAAACAGAAGTATGGAGAGTTTAAGTAAATTGCCCAAGATCTCACAGTCATGAAATGATGGAACTAGGATTCAAGTAGCAATGAAAAATCAGTCAACTTTTATGAGGCAAGTCCCTCGTCCTGTACAAAGAATTTCTTGCTGAAAAAGTGTCTCTAGATCAATACTCCATAATACCCAGTAATTGAAGGGTTATAGTTGTTGACCTTTAGATAAGTTAAAGGCAACAAGTATTTACTGGGTTTATGTTAAGTACTAAGGCTTGTCTGAAGTCCCAAGAGCTCAAAACTAAATAAGACACCATCTTTATCCTCAAATAGCTTACAGATCCAGAAGAAAATATATACAAAAATCAAAATTCAAATCAGTGTGGCAGTTTTAAAACACGACCTCCAAACTTTTGGACACTTCTCCTATTGAGGGGTAGGGTCTATGCCCATACACCTTGAATCTGGATGGATTTGCATCTGTTTGGGAAAGCGAAGCTGGGTCATGAAAGGCTGTGCAGCTTCTGCCTAGTTCTCTTGGAATGCTTGCTCCCTTGGAAGTCTCCCTCTTAGAACCCAGCTGCTATGTTGTGAGAAGTCCAAGCCACAAGTAAAGTGCTTTTATTGACAGTCTCAAACTGAACCTCTGAGTCATCTGGGGCTGGGAGCCAGGCATGTGAGTAAGAAAACCCCAGTACAAGAGATCCTACACCCTATCTGTTCCAGCCCTCAGCCACTCAAGTCACCCCTAGACATCAGCATCTTCCTTGCTGAGATCCCACAGATCATGAGCAGACTAAATCATTCCTTCTGAGCCTTATACAAATTCTTGACCTGCAGAATCCATGGGCATAATAAAACAGCTGTTTGTATGACTATAAGTTGTTTATGCCACCAAAGGTAGGTGATTATGCAACAACAGATAACTGGAAGAGTCAGTTTCCTGAAAGTTTGATCCTTATGCACCTGTATCAAAATTACCTGCAGTGCCTGTAGAAATGGCAGATTTCTGGATCTCTCATCTTTACTTTTGAATCAGGAATTTGATCTCCTTTTGGGATCCAGGAATTTTAACATTATCCAACACCTTGGCAATTCTTCCACTCAATAAGTGTGAGCATCACTGCCATAAACCAAGTTTGTGATCAACCACAATCAGAACAGCACAGACATGGATTGATCTCCAAGACTGCCAGTGATTCTCAAACATCAGTGTGCATGAAAAGAAAAGATACCTGATTCACATATTAAATATAAAGAGTTAAATCTGTAGAGGGTCTACAGACTTATAAACAACTTTTACCATAATTAGTATTACAGGGCACATAAAAGATGTATGCACAAGGAGACAAAGAAGAGAGTGGTTCTGCCTTCCTGTGGGGTCAGAAAAATCTTCAGAGATCATATGACATTATACTGAGTCCTAAAATATGTGCTTTTGTTTTTTCTTTAAGAGAGTGAAGCCAGAAAGTCTCTAGGTGGAGGAAGCAGATTCAGTAGAAGCAAGTGTGAAATGGTCTGATGTTATGTGAGTCTACAAACCATCAGACAAGAGAAGAGACAATAAAAGTGACATCATGGTGGACTTTCTTTGCCAGGGACTTTGTACTTTTGCCCGACAGCAATAAGAAACCTCTGAAGTGTTCTTAATTGGAGGAAACTATGATCAAATTTGCATTTTTCAAAAGCTTTGTGATGATTGTGTGAACAAAGGAATTAGGCAAAACAATTAGAATTCTATTGTAAGCTCCCAGGCAAGAAAAAAACTAAGAGACTAGGAGTGGAGGTAGAGAGGAAATTGTGAAATGGTACATGTCAAAGCGGAAACTCCACAAGACTTGCTCTCTGATGGAATGAGGAAGGCCAGACTAGGGTCTATGATGATTTCTAGGTTTGTCTTTGTTTTTTTTTTTTTTTAAGAGATGATATACTACTTTCCTTCTAGGGACCATAAGCCCATAAGTAAAGGAAGCAGTTTAACTCAGGCCTCTTCCAAAAACATGAAGATGTGGGAACTTAATACCAGATGAAGTTGTTACTGCAAGAACCTACCTGTAGGGACTTCCCTGGTGGCGCAGTGGCTAAGAATCCACCTGCCAATTCAGGGGACTCTTGTTCAAGCCCTGATCTGGGAGGATCCCACAAGCCACAGAGCAACAAAGCCTGCAAGCCACAACTACTGAGCCCATGTGCCACAACTACTGAAGCCCACGTGCCTAGAGCCCACACTCCGCAACAGGAGAAGCCACTGCAATGAGAAGCCCACACACCGCAAGGGAGAGAAGCCCCCGCTCTCAGCAACTAGGGAAAGCCCAGGTGCAGCAATGAGGACCAAAAGCAGCCAATAAAAATAAATAAATAAATAAATAAATAAATAAAAGAACCTACCTGTAGACACATTTTTTGGAGTACTTTCAACATAACTGAAAATGAAGTGTGGCTTTTTGGAAATTCTTTATCACTAAGTCTAATAGAGCTCATTTACTCCACAGAAAGAATCTGAAATTAGAAAAAAAGAAGCAAATCTTCTAAATTTGAATGACTCCACTTAAACATTCATCCAGCTGCTGCATTGCATTCTTGTTGTGCAATGTGGGATGCTACTGCAACTGTTACTAAAACCGCACAACAACAAGGAAGAGATGATGAAATACACATCGTCCTTGATTGGGCTGTCCACTCAGATAGCTAAAGACAGGATACGTGTGATAATAAAATCTTAAATCTGTGAAAATAATTGCTTCTGACATCTCCAACTAGGCAGCAGGCTGCCCAGACAGTGCTGTTCAGTCACAAATTCTAAGCCTAATGAAGTGAGAAGAACACAGTGTAGATACAAATTAAAATCTACTTACGAAGAACAGTCAGTATTTTTTTCTATACTTCCCTGTTTTATGTGAAGGAGAAAATATCTGTTAGGAATAATCACCTTCTCATGTTTTAAGTCAACACAAGAAATGGCTAGCTGGTAGTTCTAATCTGTTACTGAAACCTTTGGCTCCAATACAACTAATTTTTAAATTATTTTAATGATTATTGTTACGTAGGTGAAATACAGCTGTGAGAGGAAAAAGATCCGCTTAAAATAATGGCTAATAATTTATCTTGATTTTTTTTTACCTTTTTCTCCGGCACATTCAAACTTTTTGAAGGTGCAATTTTCCTATCAACCACATTGCAACGAATATTGTACATCTGAGAGGAGCTGAAACTCTAGAACGGGGATTTTGTATAACTGAACTGCAATGAAATATGATGTAAATAACTACAGATTGCAAATAGTCTTATGAATTCACTTTCCATTGATCATGTGTTTTGTTTCTGATGTGAATTGTTTGTGAGTAACATTGTTAGTTTAGAAAAAAAAATAGAAAACCTCCTACACTACTATGACTCAACCCAAAACCTTGCTTACATTTTTATATCACTTCTGAGTAAAATAGAAGTCAAAATACATCTTCTGTGACACAGAATCTTCAAGAAGGAAACAAGACATTATTAAACATGTTACAGCAATAAGTCATCTATCGTACAAAGACCAATTGTACTTTGGCAGCATTAACTTAGACTTCTGTGGCTCAAATAAGTCTCTCTGGTTTTGAGAAATCAGATGAAAATTCATACAAACAAGTCTACTTTTTTTAGTGCAAGTAAGGGAGTTTTATAACTATTTTCCAAAATGTGGATGTAACACGACATGTGCAGTACATTTTTCAAATATAAATGTGATTATTGTATTGCAAGTGAGAAAGATAGCAAGATATGAGAAGGAAAAAAAATGGAACTGGGCCAGAAGGCTTGGGTCTGAATGAGTGCTTTACTATTTCCTCAGTTACTCTGAAAAGTCAGTGACACTCTGATACCAGTTGTCTCATCCTTAAAATAAGAAAATACAACTGACCCTTGAAAAACTTGGGAGTTAGAGGCCTCAACCTTCTTCCAGAGTCAAAAATCCTAGTATACCTTATAGCCTACCCTCCCTCATATCCTTGGTGTCTCTATATCCGCAGTTCCTCCACATTCAAGGTTCTGCATGTGTGGATTCTACCAACCAAGGATCACGCAGTAGTGATGCCAAAAATCTTGGCTCTCTGTGCACCAATGTTGAACTGAAATACAGAGACAGAGTTTGGGGGGAAGAGAAAGAATAGCTTTATTCTTTGCCAGGCAAAGAGGGAACACAGCAGGCTAGCTCCTCAAGAACTGTGGCCCCCTTCAAGAGGGTAGTGAGAAGTTTTATAGTAATGGTTCAAAGAGGGTGTGATCAGCTCATGGACATGTTTCTGATTGGTTGGTGGTGAGGTAAATGGGAGTCAGCATCATCAATCTTCTGGTTCCAACTGGTCTGGGATCTGTGCATTTGTGGGCAGCATACTATTGTTGGTCGTTAACTTGTCCCGCCTGGAGTGGGGTTTTAGTATCTGCAAAACAGCTCAAAGATATTGTTGTGTGTACCCATTGATGGGGCACCAGGATCTTGTCCCAAGGCTGAACTATTGTTTTTCTTGACTTTGTTTCTCCCTTGTCTCGTATCCCCTCAACTGTTTGAATCTTCCTGTTGGAACTCAGGGAAGGTCATGGAGGCTGAATGAAAGCTATTTCCTTTAATCAAACAAATGGGAGACACAAAAAGGCTTTGTGTTCAGAAGTCCCACAGGGCCCTGCTTGGTGTGAGTACTGTAGCATTTATTATTGAAAAAATCCACCTATGTGTGGACTCGCGCCGTTCAAACCTATGTTGTTCAAAGGTCAACTGTAATGCCTACCTAAATACTATGTATGAAACGTAAATGAAATAATGACATGAATGCATCTGGTACTGAATTGGCTCTTTAAAAATACTAGTATCAGTATAACAGCCTGAATGGGATTCCGGAACAGAAAGCAGAAATTAGGTAAAATCTAAGGATATTTGATTAAAATTAGTAATAATCTAGTTAGTAATAATGTACCAGTATTGGTTCATTAATTATGACAAACATACATACTAATGTAAGATATTACTAATGGGGAAACGGGCTGCAGGGTTTATTTTTCTGTAAATCTAAATCTATTCTAAAATTAAAAGTTTATTTAAAAATTAAAACACAAACAACCTAGTATGCATCCCCTTTCCTCTCCTTTTCAATGTTAACCCCTTAAAGGCTTGATTTTCTTCACTAGCAGTGTTACATATGTACACTTAGTTCCATTCTACAGAATAAAATATGTCACACATTGCCCTTTCCTTCAAGACTAAGGGTATCTGCCATTTCTCCTAATATACTAAGAAACTTAGGGGACTTGAAAAAAAAAACAGTCAAAACCATCTATTTAATGAAGGAGGCTTCTTTTGTTCCTTAAAACCACCCAAAATTGGGCCTAGAATCTCCTGTAGTCTCTCCTATTGAGTTAGAGTGATGACGAAAAGAAACACCTGCATTGTGGCGACCACAGAGCTGCTGTAGATCATGTTCCCTGGGGTTGCTGTCTTCTCAACCCTCTTCCTTGCTTCCTCTCCACACCATAAATATTTCTGCCAAATTGTAGATTGTGTAGACACATGACTCCATTTCAGGCAGGATTTTACTGATAACTATGGAGTTACAAAGACAGAGGTAGCCTAGAAGTGCACACTATCCCTCAGGCAAGTTATTAAGATACACAAAGTAATCATCTTAACTAGGAAGGCACAAAGAACACCAGGTAAAGAACTCCATGCTTGCATGCATTTTAGTACTTTTCTCTTTAGTGACTACTGTCAAAAGTTCTTATGATACATAAAATCTAATTTTTAAGATGACCTACCAGAGGCAGAGATTTAAAAAAGAAAACTTCTAGTATCATTTTATGTTCTATGACATAAAATAATAAAGAGAAGGGAGGTCTTCAAATAAGAAGTAGTCAGTGTCACTGGGCTGAGAGCTGGAAGATTCTAAAGAAAGCAGGAGTTAACAAGTATTTATTGACTACTTGCTACGTCTTCAGCATTCTTCTTGCATGAGAAATGTAAGGCAAAATGAGCTATGATTTCTACTTTCAATAATTCTGTATGATAGCTCTTATATGTGGAATCTAAAAAGTACAACAAACTAGTGAATATAACAAAAAAGAAGCAGACTCACCGATATAGAGAACAAACTAGTGGTTACCAGTAGGGAGAGAGAAGGGAGAAGGGGCAATATAGAAATAGGGGACTAAGAGGTACAAACTATTATGTATAAAATAAGCTACAAGGATATATTGTACAAAGGAGGAATATAGCCAACATTTTATAATAACTATAAATGGACTATAACCTTTACAAATTGTGAATCACTATATTGTACACCTGTAACTTACATAATATTGTACATCAACCATACTTCAATTTAAAAAAATTGCAGTCCTATTGGACAGATAGAACAAACAGGGTGAACAATATCATAGAATAGTTATTGACTTTTTCCTACTTCTTAGTGCACTAAGGGCATGGCATACGTTATCTCTTTTAACATAATATGCGACTGTCTGGAAATGTAATATTATCCTACCTATTTTATACATTACAAAACTGGCTCAGAGAGATAACAACCTCAGGTCCACAGAGCTAGTGAATGATAGGCCTGGTTTCAAACCCAGGACTGTGACACCAAAGTTCGTCATCCCCTTAACATTTGCAACAGAGCAACCCATTTTTAACATTCAAATTCAAGCACTTCTTTGCAAACAAATTGTAATCGCTTTCCTGAGACCAAAATAAGAAATAGGCATTTTCTGTGGCATATCTCAGTAGCAATGAGAGAATATACTCAAAGAGGAAAGTATCAGCCAACCAGAGCCTTGTCAGCCAACACTTTGAACTGCCTTTAAAGTGACTTGGTCATGAATGTCAGTTCTCCTGCAGCGTATGCAGTATAACAGTCTTCCAGAAACTGATCCAGTGAGCTGGTTACAAGCGTCCAGCAAACTTGAAACTGCCCTGGCATTCAAGCTCCTCAACCATTCTGTACATTCCTGACACGTTACCATGATAAAGTGTGCACTGATGCACAGATAACGTCAAAGCCAGCAAGGGGGAAGCATGACTTTTAGAATGACATTTCGAGGTCAAATGTTACCCAACTGTGCAGGACCATGTTCAGCTCTTGGATTATAAAAATGCAGATCCGGTTTCTCAAGGTCTTAGGGATAAAGTTCAAATTAGGTTGTCGAAGAGAGGGCTCTTATCAGTTTTATGAGCAGCTTTCTCCAGAAGTTAGCCAGCTCACTTGATAACACTGGGCAAGAGGAATTTTCCAGCAATAGACCCAGGGGCCAAACAAGTGACAAGTGAAGAGCTGTATTCTGTTCTAATGCAGATTTAACATTTATCCCAGGAAGCTTTTCTCCAAGAAGGTTAGAATACATGACTGCCTCTTCAAGACTCACTCCAAGCCCACTGGGGAGTCCTTTGAAGTGCCAGCAATCCTTATTCTCCCTGACTCTTGATATACAGTAAAGACGGCACTGGTAGGTCCTACCTGAAGGAACTTTGCCCAGAGTAAGGGGTGTGGTCAAGCTGTATTTATGAAGAATTTATACCTGCTCTTTAACAACTGAACTTCCACTGGACCAGAGCCAATCTGAATACAGTATGGCTGGTGAGCTGTTACTCATCTGGCATTTCTCTGCCGGGAATCTTTACTGTTACAGTGAGGTGTTAATACACTGAGATACTGAGTTGTGTTTACCCCTGAGTTTTGTTTGCTTCCCCTTGTTCCAAACAGCAAACCAGGCCCTCTGTGCTACCTGCCTCAGTGGAGATTTTTGTTTTAGAAGTTGCCTGAAAGCATCCCAGCCCCCTGCCTGACTTTTGCACTCAAAAAACCTGAATTCCTTAAAGAGATTAAGCTAAGGGTTGTGAATGGGCAGGAGAGAGGTGAGTGCTTTTGATGGGAAAGGTGTGGAAGCAGCATCTGGAGCTGGATATTGCTCTTGGGAGGGAATGGAGTGGAGGATCCCATTGGTAGTGAGGGTACATGCCTCACTTTCTGACAGTACTTTGAAAAGTATTAAAATTTTCCATAGAAATGGCTGCATGGTAGATCTGAGAGCCTGGATCCTAGGAAGTGGGCTCCCAGCTCAGGCAAACACCATCACAGCCAATTTGACATTAGGACAGCAGAGCCATTCACATTCAAGGACCAGTAGGGCAAGGACAACAAGGAGCCCAGGAGCAGCCATGAGGCTCTCTCCCAATTTTTTAGGCATCATTTTAGCGTTCTGATGACCCTAAAGTCTCAAGATGACCGAGATAAAATCTCCTGCCAAATTGGAGAGAGATTTAATTTGCTTTAGAGACAGGTGACTGTTCTTCCCCATGTGAGTTTCTTCCAACTGTAACAATGCCCTTCTGGTTCTCCTCTGTGCCCCTTCCCTTCCCGACTCCTTCCCCACCCTTCCACCTCCCCACCCTCCACCCACAGTTATGAATAGATACACCTACACCTTTTTTGCTTGTGGATGATAAATTTTTAATTTCCACTAAAAGGAAATAGAAATCTATAACTTCTCAATATGAACACTATAAAGATTTATCTTCACTTAAATATGCAACTAGAAATGGCAAATAATTTGCCAATTCATTACCTTTTGAAGAATACCCTGGAAAACTTAAGCTGAAATTAAGTGAAACTTTTGCCAAAAGGAACATATGAATTTTGCTTTATTGAGCTATTAAGCTAATATATTCTCTTCTTTAAAGTTTCTGCTGTGGTATATTTGATTCAAAGCAATCTTCCAATTGTTTTACCATTAGCTTGAAGCAAAGGAAAATGAAAAGCATGACAAGGCATAAAATTGGCCTTAGCAATATCTAAGCTTGGTTCATCCGTGACCATTATCCTCAATGCTCTTACAGTCTGAGCAAAACAGCCATAAAATTGGGTTATTGTTTTTAATTTTACAACCCATGATTTATTTTGTTTAACTTCAGTGACAGCCTGCGATCCCAGTAAGTGGCTTCAGTTAGGAAACGCACGCAGGAAATCAAGGCCCAGAAGTCATTAGTTGTAGCATGTAGTCATCTCATTTATCTTCCTGTAGAACTACCAGAGTGTGATCTGTGTGATTCCTATTACATAAACTAACACTGGAAATTTTGAAATAAGAATAGCTCATAGAATGAAACAGATTTTATATGGTCAGCATCAATTTCTCTGGTGCTGTAGACCCTGAACAGCTAGAACCTATGTTCCACATTTTAAATTCGGGGCCTCCCCAAGCAAAATTTTCAAATAAGGAGCTAACAGAGCTTACCGGTTAGGAATATAACCAGTTTTGTAGTCAGGAAGACCTGACCTTTAATAGCTATGTGACCTTGGATCACTTTATTTAACCCTTTGAACTTCAATTTCCTCATCCAAAAAATGGGAAGAAGAATAATATCGGCATCATAGCATTGTTTGAGGAATAAATTATATGATACCTACAAAGTATTTAGCAGAGCACCCTCAGGAAAGGTTTGTCGTCATTGCTCTTCATCTTTCTGTGATAATGATGATGGAAGAACAAATCCCTAACCCTTTGGTAGACATCAAATTAGCCAGTTCTTTCATAGAAAGGACATCCCCTGTCCACGTTACAAAGGTGCTGTTTCTTGTCATCATAAGACTGTAATCCAAACTTTTCTGGCATACTATCCTGAATTTGTTTTAAGAAAATGAAGAAATGAACAGATATCATTCATTCATCTTTATATCCCATATTACTTATCTAATAGTGTATAACAAACAACTCCAATGCTTAGTAGCTTAAAACAACAATATTCATTTAATCATCTTTCATGGTTTCTCTGCATCAGGAATTCAGAAATGGCTCAGGTAGGTAGATATGGATCAAGGTTCTCATGAGGTTGCAGTCAGAGGTCACCTGGGGCTACAGTAACCCAGGGGGAATGAAGGAACCATTTTCAGTGTAGCTTACTCACATGGTTGGCAAATTGTGTTGCCAACTCAAGTCCTCTCCATGGGGGTCTCATCACGGGGCTGCTCGAGTGCCCTTACGTAATGTCAGAGCTGCAGCGCCTCTTATGATCTAACCTCAGAAGATATACACCATCATTTCTACCATAATTTATTGACCACACAGGCCAACACTGATTCAGTTTAGGGGGGTGCTATAGACTGACTGTGTCCCTCCAAAATTCTTATATTGAAACGTAACCCCCAGTGTGCCAGTACTTGGAGGTAGGGCTTTGGGGAGGTGATTAGGTCATGAGGTAGAGCCCTTATGAATGGAATTAGTGTCCTTACAAAAGTGGTCCGGAGAGTTCCCTTTCCTCTTCCACCATGTGACAACAAAGTGAAAAGACATCTGTCTATGAAACAGAAATAGGCCTTTGCCAGACACCAAATCTGCTAGCGTCCTGATCTTGGACTTCCCAGCCTCCAGAACAATGAGAAATACATTTCTGCCATTTATAAGCTACCCAGGCTATGGTATTCTGGTACAGAAGAAAGAGAGGAGTATAGAAAGGGTATGAATACCAGGAGGTGAGGATCATCACGGGCCCCCTGGAGCTTTGGATGGGCTACCATAGCCCACTCTCTGACTCTCAGTGATTCACACACACACACACACACACACACACACACACACACACACACACACATCACTCACCCACTCCAAGGACCCTGAAATTTTCATCCTGCTACAGCATCATCCCAGCCTCATGGCCTGGTATCTCCTTATGCAGATGGAATCGGGTATAGATGAGGATCCTCAGGCATAGTTCTTCAAACAAAGCTCCTCAAGTGGGATTCCTCTTGATCTCAAGACCTATGAACTAAAGAGATACATTATCTGCCTCAAACACACCAAACATAAAATGATGGGACAAGCATAGGATAGCCACTCTAGACACTCATTTATTATAAAAGGGTTGGAACAGGGGGCACATGGGAGTCAATGATCCACAGCAGCTCTGATATACAGCTGGGCCCATGTGCCAACTCCTTGATTAAGGATCAATCCTACTTCTGCCTAAGAAGGTTTCCCATGGTTGTTCCCTCTCTCTGGATTCTCAGTTTTTTTTGTTTTTTTTAAATAGCATCACCATACTCTAAGATATCAAATTCTGTATTAGTTATTTGCAGCTGTATAGTGGATCCCCGTAAAACTTAGTGGCTTAAAACAACAGTAAGCATTTATTGGTTTCCTTAGGTCATGAATTCCAGGGCAGCTTCACTGGGCATTTCTAACTCAGAGGTGCTTGTAAGTCTGATGCTGACTGGGGTTACAGGCACCTGAAAGCCTGACCAGGACTAGAAGATCTATTTCGAAGGTGGCTCAATCACATGGCTCTCACTTTAATTCTTTTCCATGTGGACCTCTCCACAGGACCGGAGAAAGCGAGGTGGAAGCTGCAGTGTATTATACGAGTCTGTCTTGATAATCACAGATATCATTTCCACCATACGTAATTTGTCACACAGGCCAGCCCTCATCCACATGAAAAAGATTATAGAAAGGTATGAATACTGATGACCACTGGAAGCCGGCTACCACACATCCTTCCCCAAAAAAGAAAATTTAGTCTTTTCCCTAAATTGAGTTATAACTATACATTTATATTTTATTCAATATAAATAGGCCTATTAACAAATAAAATTTCTATATACAACCCCTAGGAACATTATATCTGGAAAGTAACTTTTTGCCCATAACCATATTGAAGCAATTTGAAGAAAGATAGGCTGCAAGGTCATATGCCACAGAGTAGGCTGGCCACTCGGGCAGGAGTCACAAGGCTGGCATCAACTCAGGAATTCATCACAGTCTGGGATCTGACCATCAGTCCTTAAGGTATAGAAACTAAATTTGCCATCCCATTAGGAAATAATTAAGAATAATTTAAAGGTTTGCTATAGATGGAATGTTTATGTTCCCGCAAATTCACATGTTGAAACCTAATCCCCAATATGCTGGTGTTTGGAGGTGGGGCCTTTGGGAAATGATTGGGTCATGAGGGTAAAGTCCTTTTAAATGGGATTAGTGCCTTGTAAAAGAGATCCCAGAAAGTTCACTTGCCGCTTCCACCATGGGAAGATATAGACAACTGTCCACAAAGCAGGAAGCGGGCTCTCACCAGATACCAAACCTGTCAGCACTTTGATCTTGGACTTCCCAGCCTTTAGAACTGTGAGAAATAAATTTCTGTTGTTATAAGCTACCTAGTCTATGGTATTTTGTTATATCAGCGCAAAGAGACTAAGACAAGGGTGGATTTACTTTAACCAAGCTCCCGAAGGTTACTATGCAGAAAACCACAATGTCAGCTTGTTTACTTCAAATGACACCCCAAACCATAACAGAATGTGTATGCTGAATATGGTATGCCCATATAAATATGTACATGAGACATAAAAGTATTACTAGAAGAAATGTTAGTATTGGTTGAGCATGGACTTGCATACAGCAAGGGGATTTAGTTGGACTGTCCATCATCAAGCCCTCAGAGGTATATGCTTTTATCTCCACTTCCAGGACCTGCTGCACTGGCAAGCAGCTCAATCCTAGGTCAGGTTGTCCTGAACAGTGGGTGGATGAAGACCACTGGTGCTGGCGTCTGTCTCTCAACCTTTTCACTATTTCCATGGCTGATCAACTTCCATTACTTTCCTTCTTTACATCGATAACCTTTCATCATATAACAGACAATTCTGCAGCCATTCAGTCACTAGAAGACAGAGGGATTCACATTTTTTCCACCCCAGCCGACCTGAAAGGAATGACACATTATCACCAATAACTGTGGCTAAATGATCGTGGTGAATCTGGGAGGGAGTGATTTAAAAGACAAGATGATTCTATTATGGTTGTGGTCAGGAGATAAATCCATTATCGCCACCATTTTAAGAATTACAGTTTAAGATAAATGTACATATTTCTAATGTAACTTATTAAATGTGCTTAGAGTTCAACTGTCAGAGTTATTTTTCTATGTTCAAATTTTAATAGAGTGTCTCATTTTTGCCTCCAAATCTTGCCTACCTGCAATATGGGAATTCTGGACTTGAATTTGGAAATTTATTTTCTTCCAGCGAACTGAATTACATAATGGTTGGGTATGCTAGCTTTGAGGCAGAAATCAAGCAATGGACTCCACCTCAGGAGTTCTGATTATCCTTTTCACTGTCTGACTAACACATAACCACTCAGGTGTCTTTGTGAGTTTGCTCCTGTAACGCACCTATTTTGTGGTCTTGGGAACAACTTCATTTTCTGCTGCCCATTCTATTAACAGACAGAGGAGCCACTATCCTTCCACCAGTTTCTAATCAGAGCATAGAGCCATCTAATTCTCTGTGTTTCCTGGAATTTCCATTTATCACATGTGGCATTTCTTTTCTACCTCTCAACTGAAAGTCAAGCATAAGCTTTCCCTGACCTTATACATTATAAGAGTTCTGGTATCTTTCAAACATTCAATTTAATTGGTGTTAAAATTGTGAAATTGCAGTAAATTTACATTAACACTTCCTTCTCTCCCTCTCTCTTTTTTAAAAAAATTTTAATGTGTGATCTTTAAAATAAATGTGTATATTACTTTTACCAGTTGGCCTCTCCACCTTTTTAAATACAATGATTTCCCCCTCTCAAGAATAATACTCTCAGGACTTCCCTGGTGGCACAGTGGTTAAGAATCCGCCTGCCAATGCAGGGGACATGGGTTCAAGCCCTCGTCCAGGAAGATCCCACATGCCGTGGAGCAACTAAGCCCATGTGCCGCACCTACTGAGCCTGTGCTCTAGAGCCTGCGAGCCACAACTGCTGAGCCCGCATGCTGCAACTACTGAAGCTGGTACACCTAGAGCCCATGCTCCTCAAGAAGAGAAGCCACTGCACTGAGAAGCCCACGCACCACAACAAAGAGTAGCTCCCGCATGCCACAACTGGAGAAAGCTGGTGCACAGCAACAAAGACCCAGTGTAGCCAAAAATTAAAAAAAAAAAAAGAATTCTCTTTTATGACAATAAAAATAACAATTTACAATCATCTAACTTTGCTATGACAGTTATATAAGTTGACCCAATGTCCATTAATTGGAAACAAAATTACAGACAACTAGGTGTTACTTCATTAGAAAATTCCCATTGTGGTTACTTACTTATATGTTTATTTTCATTCTTCCTAGAGTTAAGGTGTATTTCAAGATACCCCTGCAGAAATTCTCTTCCTTGTTACCAGCACACAGTGAGGTGTTTAACTCGGGGAATTGCTTCAGAGAGTACCTCTACCTACTGTCACGCAGTGTAACAAGATCATTCACCAGAGGATGCCAATACCATTGTAAGTAAATGTGTAGTGTTCAGACTGAATCTCTGTCTAGCCATCATCCACACGATTGTGAAACCCTCCCCCAGGCACAGATCAGCTGTGTGTTCACGCCTCACCATTTCCCAAACTGCTGAGATGGGCTCCGCACAATCTAACTCAGCAGCACCTCACCAGGATCACAACCAGCAAGGTCAATTCTAGTTGTTCAAAACCAGATGTGATATAGGACCTGCCGTGCACTGGCTCCGTGGCCATTTCTCACGGCCAGGAAAAGAAATCCACAGACCACCAGTTGTCGAGAATGATAGCACATTTTATATTGAATGACTCGTATAAAAAGTCCAGAAAGCAATAAAATGTTAACATTCAGCCAGCCTATTTCAGAGATCTGTCAGCCCAGTCCTATGAGGAAGTCTTGTTTCGGCAACCTGACGCTGAGCTTTCATGACGGGCCTTGTTTAGAAACCCTGGATTTTACTTATTCTCAGTTTCATTCACAAGTCCAGTTTTCACAAATGAAGTCCAATGATGGCACTCAGTCCCCTTTTGTTAATGCAAGTTCTCCGCTCACGACCTTCCCTTCAACACCTCCACTAAATCTCTTTGGGATTTTTAATGGAATTTCCAGGGAGATCAGGAGCTCTTGAGCATTCAGGACAATTGTACTGCTGTTTCCCTCTGAGACAACACTGCCAGGTCTGATGATGGTGGCCCAGAGCCCTCAGGAGGCAAAGCTGGGTCCTTGGTGGTGGTGGAAGGAGAAACTTCGTGGGGGGGGGGGGGGTGAGGTGTGGTATGAGTGGTGTGTGTGAAGTATATGGTGTATATATGTGATGTGTATGTGTGATGCGTGTTGTGTGCGTGGTATGGGGATGGTGTGTGTGTGTGTATCTGTGGTGCATGGGATGAGTGGTGAGTATAGGGCGTGATATGTGTGGTCTGTGTGTGTGATGTGTAGTGTGTGTACATATGTATGGTGTCAGGGAATGCATGTGACTCCCTGTTCTCAAGCCCCCTGGCTGCATTACATCTGCCCCTTGAACTTCCGTGAAATGGATGAAATTGCCATCACCCTTTTCTCTACTCAGGCTCCACACCAGTCCCTCAGGTCCAGCTGGGGAAGAATGGAATGACATTTCCTTAACCCTGTAACTTCTCATGCCCTTGTCTCCCTCTCCAGGGGCTCTGTGCTTCTCCCTACAACCAAATCCCAGTACTCCTAAGCCCCCAAAACATATCAATGGACACAAGGAGGGCTGGGGAAGAGGATAACCCAATACCAGATATACTTAAGTCTCAGTTCTGGCTCAGCTAGACATTATATCAATCTACCCATTACTAAAGCAATTTAATTCTTCAATGAACAATCTTGTGCTGCTCAACAATGAGCTAGAACCTGAGGACACAATCATAAAAAAGATGAGAGGTGTCTATGGGCACTGAACTTGGGTTAAATGGAGATACACACGAGGAAGAGGTATTTACAATCCTAAGTTCTAGACATTGGCAGGAGGGGACAGGTTCCTAATGCAGGACAAGAAGAGAGACATCACCCCTAATGGAGGCTTTGCAGAGGCTTCCTAGGAAAAGGGACATCCAGGTAGAAATCTGACCTGCCAACAAAGATGTAGGAGAGGGCTTCAGGTAGAAGATCTGGAACACTGAAAAGTTTAAGTGAATTTTAATCAGCCCAGAGAATAAGATGTAAGAGATGAATCTAGGAGGGGAAGAAAGACAAACTTGGTCAATTTTCCTCAAAACGTGGTCCAAGAACTATTTAAAAACAAGTCACCCACTGTAATTGTTTTTTTTTTTTTAATGCTTTTAGTTTCTCTCCAGATTTATTGTCTTTGAATCAGGGGTTCAAAGAATGTGCATTTTAAACACATTTTCTAGGTGGTTCTTACCAAAGTTTGAGAACCAATGGACTAAATCAAGCGAGGCCGGATGAGTCACTTTCGAGAGTTTGAATTTATCCTAAAATAAATGTGAAGCCTTGTTATGCAATGCAGTGACATGATTAAGATGTGTGTTTTTGATAGCTCACTATAGAAGGAATTTAGAGAATGGACAAGTTGAGCAATAGAGTTGCCCGTTTTTAGCTGTGATCATTATGTTGAAGTTTAAGATTTCAACATATTCAAATATACAGATTACCAAATTATACACCCAACTAAAATCCCATCCAGCCACACTCTCCGTTTATGTCAGCTTCCTTTTGGGTGATCAGTTGTCCCATTTGCTTAGAACTGAGGGATTTCCCAGGATGTGGGACTTCAGTGCTAAAAACAGAAAAGTCCCAGGCAAACTGGGACAAATTGGTCACCCTATAATGACAGAGAATAATCCCCATGATAATCCATCAGACCCCAGAGAATTCTCAATATAGTATTCTCTTTCTTAAAATTCTGAGATTAAAAGAATCTTCTCGAAAGAGAAAAATAGGGTATCAAAAAGAACGGAATTAAGCAATTGTTTGTAGTTGAAAAAAAAAATAATCCCGAGCACACTGTTGCTTGAATGAAAATTTAAAACAGAAACAAAAATGCTGGCAGCGCCTTTTAATTTGTACGAACAGAGGCTCTCAAGCATGATGTTGCAATCAGTAGAGGGGCGTGTTGCAAGGAAATTGTTTTTTACTACTCATAATTAAAGGACTGAGTTTGTAAATGATTTACTCTTAAAAATACAGAAAATCAAGGTTAGCTCACTTGCATTCTGTTACACTTTCTTCAGCAGGGGAGAGACTGGTGGAGCTACGGCCTACCTGCCCAGAATAACCAACAGCTGAGCTGGCTCAGTGATTCACTTTGGACAGAGGGATATACATCCTCCATCATTTCTCTATGGAGGAAAAGAGATTGAGAAGCACCACTTGAGTGGTAACTTGATAAGTCAGTTCAACATTTTCAGACTTTAAAAAGGAAAGAAGAAAAATAGAGAAAAAGTTTAAATAGTTTTACTTTAAATGCCCAGTTGTTACACCAGGACAGTTTTTACCCAAATATTGGTACTACAGTTGATTTTAGATGGCACAAGGATAAATTGTAACGCATTAGTACTTATTTTGCTATTAAGTAATGAAAAAGTATATAATTAGTACATCAAATCTGTCATTTCATAGATATTGTTGCTTAAGATGAGATTCAGATAAAAACAAATTAATTAAAAAAGTATAATAAATAAGAGTATGGGTGGTAGACAGCAAAAATTTGTGAAAATGGTATGAGGATGACAAGTGTGGGAAATGCTATAGTTAACTAAGTGAAAGCAGAGAAAAATGCTACATCTTTATTTTACAAAGATTAAGAGAAACAAAAATTTCACATTTCAAAACTAAATTCCTCAATTTGTTGAACCCTAGGAACTTCAGCTCTTATATTTCCACCACTTGAAGTTGTCATCTGAGTTAATTTCCACAACTGTCCAGTTTCAGTTTAAAAAAAAATCAAATAAAAGAAAGCAAAATAACTAAACAATAGAAATTTATAATTACAATTTCAGGGTCAATCCAATTACAGAGAATCTAATTTTCCAGCAACTGTGTGTCATGATCAAAATACAATAGCAGCACATATTTTCAGCTTGATTACCTAAGTGGATATCATCTACCTAAATAAGCCAGAAAATAAAACCTTTAAGTCAGACAAACAAAAACAGAAAATCATTAAAAAATAAAAGTGCTTTGTCTATGGTATATATAGTTCATTTCTCCCATGGATGTTAAGACACATGAATTTTCTTGGACCATAAAATCCACTGCATTTGTTAACTATGATTTTAAATCATTCCTGATACATCTCCAAGTATCTTATAAGTTTTTCCAAAACTCTATTGCAAAACACTATAATGCAAAAAATAAGCTTTAAAATGCCTGCTGTCAGATTATATTTTCTCTCCTTTACAATCTAATTATTTATCATGAGACCACATTTTCAGTTGAACTCTCTGCTTTATGATTTTATGGTTGAATAAGTACAGTTCTCCTGGATTTTAGCAAAATGTGTCAGACTGGACTTTATGCACTAAAATGCATTTTCTTAAGTTAATAGAATTTATCTTCCTGGAGTAGGTACCATTTCTAAAATAAATTAAATTAAAATAAAATAAAATAAAAAACATAAGGCATTGAAATTTAACCTGTTAAAGGTTGGTTCTCTAAATGGTCCTGTGTGCTATTGTTCAGTTACAGAAATGATGCTTTCAAGATCTATAGGAAGTCAGCAAGCTATGGTTCTGAATCTCTTGTTTATCAGTTTACATCTAATAAAGTAAACATCAATGTTCCTTTGGGGTAAGCAAGCTTCTGATGTCAGATGATCACACAGAAGGATCTGAAAGTATCCTTGAGGGTCAGGTTTTATATACATATCTTCATTATAAATAAGGTTTCTAAGAAATATTCTTATATACTAACTATAATAGTCTCTCTTTTTCTAGAAAAGAATAGTACAACATAATAGAAAAAATGCCAAGTGTTGAAAGTGTTGGTTTGAATTCCATCTCTCCCACTTACTAGCTGTTGACTTTGGCTATTTATTTAACTTCTCTTTTCCTCATCTGTAGAATAAGGATTATAATAGTACCTGCCTTATAAGGTTATTGTGAGGATTCAAGAGTTAACGCATACAAAGAACTTAGAAAAGTGTCTACCACACAGTTTATTCAGTAAATTAGCTTTCATCATAAGCAGGAGCCTGTCATTTGCTACCCTTGCACAAACTGCCAAGGATTTATCTGGAAGCACTATTCTCAAAGACCCATTTCCTTGGAAATAGACGGGGGGAAAAGCTAACAGGAGGTTTTTATTTAAAGCAGCCAATGTGCACTCAGTGTATGATGACTAGACTAGACTATCCTGGAGTCTTTATCAACTTTGAAATTAAATTAATACAAGGTGCTGTTAAAGCAGAGTGAACAGGCTTTCCTTTAATTTCCTACATCTGGCCATTCTTGGTCTCACATCATCAGTACTGTGCTCTTTAGCAGGACAGAAGGATTAGTTACCTTTTGAAAGTGGGAGGAGATAGTAAGGTCTCCAAAACCAAATTGAAGATTACAGTAACCAAGACTGTGCCCATTTCTCAGGAACAAGCAGACCCACATTAGCCAAAATGTGACAAACAAAAGGACTAAAAGGATTGAAATACACAGAATTTATTAATATAAGACCTCACATCAATAAGCTGAAGGACGATGTGTAGAAAACTTAACAATCCTCGGTGAGTCATTATTCTTTAGCAAATGGGGATAAAAATAGCTAATTTCGAAGATAACTGTGCAAGAGTGAATAAGCTACATCACTCCACATTTCTATCCTGAATTTAGAGAAGCCATATGGAGGCTTTTTATTTAAATAAAAACAGTATTTAAAAATAACACTTCAGATATTACTAGACTTTTATTAAAGTATCGTCAGTACAAAGTACATATTTAACACGGTGCTATGAAGTGAATTGTTCCCACAAGTATCTACTTCCTCTATTTTTTTTAAATGTCTAGTCAAATATTACCATACTCCTCAAAATCTTACAATTATAAGTATCTCGTAGAGTTTTCAACATAGACAGGGTCCAAGATTGGCCTACTCTATGCTGCGTTCTAAGGCTAGCAGAACATATATTATAGCAGGTGCTCATGGCTTTTTGTCCATTTATTGGAGTATAGAATAAAGAAAGAAAATATTCTTTTCATACTGGTGCCCTTTGAAATGAGGACCTTTGCTGCATAGAGCTTTTCTCAGTATGTGAAAAGTTACAGTAAAGAAAATAAAATATTCTCATGCTTTCTACATTGAAATACCAATAGAAATAAAAATAATTCTGTCCTATGGGGCATTTTAGAGTCTCCAGCCTTTAATTCAGTTTAAACATAATGTTGGTGCCAAGAGATTTCAGGCTCCAGTGGAAGAGAGAGAATCAGAGCCCATCACTGGTTCTGGGTAATCTGGAAAATCTTGAATGAAGTTTAAAGTATCGAATTGGATCTGGATTGGAATATAGGATTATGCAGCCAATATTTTGTTTAAAACCCACATTTTAAAAATTAATTGTATAAATTCCCTCCTTATATTTCAGGAAAAAATCCAGATCCTGTAGTATAAGCGCTAGCTAGCTACAAACTGAAGTTCCCATCACAACATTGTTGCCTGAATTTCCCTCAGAGAATTAAGATGTTAAAACTGCAATGATACTTGTAAATTACCCAGAGAAAACAGATAAAAACTGTGCTTTGTCCTCAAGTAGCTAAAAATTCAAGATAAAGACTCACTTTCACCTGAAGTAGTAGGGCTAATTAGAGCCTAACATCGGATTGGCTTCAATTATCTAGATAATCTATTTGTGTGTTTATTTAGTCTGAAATTAAAAGCTTAAAAAATGAATCAATTTTCAAGTAAAAGCTAAATGACTTTGAAAACCAGCTTCCAGAAGTGTGAAACTTTAAAATGACCTATCTGGGTGGCATATGTGTAAACATACTTAATAGACATTGGTCTTATTTACTTTAGATTTGTACCTTAAAACTTAAAATTATTAATAAATTCAAAAGCAGCTTCCTAACCTGCCCATCACAAATTCACATTCTTGACAAATTACACACACACACACACACACACACTATGCCCCCATCTTTCTGCTTACCTTAGTCTCAGGGAAGTGCTAACAACAATCTTCACTGTGTAAGCCTGTGAATCTTGATTTTGTCTGTACTTCACAGTCTCCTGGGGAACTAAAGCTTTGGCAACACTGAGCACCGATTAAATCAGTCTCTACAGCTGGGACCCAGGAATCGTGTTTGTGAAGCTCCCCAGGTGAATCCAATATACAGCCAACATTGAGAACCACTCTTTCCGGAGCTGGATAGTTTTTCTACAGAATGCCCGAAAAACACCAAAAGCACCCAATTTTTTCCTCCTTATTCTCACTCCCAGTTTTTCCCCTTTGGTTGGTTTATCCTCTCATGTGCTTAACTGAATTCCATCACTTTGGGAGTAGAAAAGTCAGGAAAGAAAAAAAGTCCTATGTCACTTCAATTTTCTATTCACTTATTTAACCAATAAATATTTTCTACATTTCTATAAATTTACAAGAATTTATTAAAGCATAAGCCTTTCCCTGAGGGACCTCACAGTAATAGGGAAGATGGTCAGGAGCAAAATAAATTGCAGTATTGGGTGATGAGTGCTGAAACTGAGGTACAGAGCAGGCATAAAGAACTATTTTCCTTGTAGGCATCAGGGAACACGTTACAAAAAGACTGCATTTGAGTTGATCAGGAAGGTGGAGCAAGTGGCCTAAGTAAACAGAGAGGGAAGTGGAGTGGCATTCCTGGCAAAGAGAAAATCTGCATAAAGGCAAAGAAGCATGAACAGGTCCGGTGAGGCAGGAGCCTTAACTAGTTTGATGTGGCTGGCGGGCAGTGGTGTGTGTGTGTGTGTGTGTTGGTGAGTAGGGGTGGAAATTGTGGCATGTAAGGTTGGAGGAGACGGCAGGAGAAAGAGTGTTCCGTGCATTGAAGATGAATTGAGCCTGGAATTAGCCCGTGAGGTTACTATGTAAATTTATTATATGTTTTACAAATTCCATTGACCTTTAAGAAATGGGATTATTGTTGAATATCTATCACCTTGATGAATATTTTGGAATACATTTCATTATTAAACTATGCATTTGTGTATATGTGTGTATGAAATTAGAGCACTGGTAGGGAAAACAAAGCGCATACTTGACAATGAGAAATCAGGGATTCTTCAGATTTTAAATTTGCAAATGAATTAGAAGATAGAAAGTGAGAAAGAAAATCAAGTCCTTTTGACTTTGGATATTGGGTGACCTTACTGTGATTATTGTCTTCAGTCACACAGCACACACAGAGAAGACACAGCAGCACATTTATAACATCTTCTTCAACATAAAGGATATGTGTGTGCGGGTGACTAAGTTCTCTGTACTTCAATTTAAACTACTCTTATTTCCTCTTGTGTAAATCCCATCCCGCTCCAATGCCTGGGCCTCTAGCACCTTCCTGAGTCCCTACCCCTTCACATGTCCCAAATGCAATATCTCCCTGGATTCTACCAGCATTCATCTCCCCAGCTTCAGAGGATGTGAGGATGAGAAACTCTCCAGATGTGAAGCTGCTCCAGATGTATTATAGACCATAAATACATGCTGGAAAAGACCATAAATACATGCTACAAAATGCATATGACACACAGACACCTGTCATGTAAGCTCCAAGAGGACAGAGATTCTTTTCTTGTTCACTGATGGACCCTAAATCCTTAGAACAGTATGTAGCACATAATAGGCACTTGATTAATATTTTTGGGTTTAAAAAAATGAATACTTTATGGACCTTGTTAGCAGTTAGCAGTTTCATCACACCATCAGATGAAAGGTAGCGTCTAAAACACTAGCTGTGGTGATTTCCAAATGAAGTCTTAAAATAATGAAAGGTCATTCCTTCTGGTTCACACTAGAATTAGAGCCCAAATGTATTCAGATCAACTCATGGCCACAACATAATCTTGGAAGCCACAGTTTCATGGTGAATGGATAAGAGACAAAACTCTAAAAGAGATGCATTAATATGGCTATGAGAATGGAAAACTGGACCCAGGAGACAAATTTTTAAATAATGAGATTATTTAATCTAGTTGAGCACTGACCACATGTATTGGATCTATACATTCTTTGCACAGAGGTGGCTGACCATCTGAGTTTTCTCTCCAGTGGAGAGAGGACTCAAAGTTCTAGAGAGAAACTGCCAGATGAGAATAGAAAAGATTGATTTAAGTTAGAAAGATATGTTTTGGTATGGAAAGCACGGTCTTATAGAGATTTAAGTTACCAAGGTAAATTCCGGAAATTTAAGAAGAGCAGAAATGCTCTTTTTTGAATTGTTCATATACTACACAAGATAGAGGCAGGGGCTGGAGGAGGTGATCTCTTAAGTCATTCACTAACCCATGAAACTAGGAATAAAGCCAAGTTTTAATGAAACCTCATATAGCTTTGTTCTTGTTTCCCTGGATTTAATATGTTAAACAAGTGAAAACTATATTTGTGGTATCTTATCAATATAGAGATCTGAAATTATTTCTCCAGGGAACAAATAACATTTCACCAAGTTCCTGGGGAAACAGGAAGTGAATACACATAAAAACAATTACCAGATTGAAAAGCCATTCCCCTAACCTCTCGTAAATCCTAAGTACTACTTGTAATGAGAATGTTCTTACAATTCTCTAAAATGATGTATTATTTACCTACTGGAGAAAAAATTAACTGGACATGAAAATAGACTTCCAATTAAAGAACTCCCACTTATTTTTAGTTTGGTATCTCATCACTTGTTACTCTATAGTTGTGAAGAAAGTAGTATAAAATACAACAATGTCATCAAGATAGACTCCTAGCATGCTTTTGTACCCAGAGCTGCCTGTAGTGGGGTTTGCAACTTTGGGAAAACCACAGTGAAAGAAAAAAACTTTCTCTCCCATGCTTTTGGATTAAAATAAATTCAAGAAAACTGGCATAATAAAAAGAGCACTGGATTTGGAGTCAAAAGTCTTGGGTTCAAGTTGAGGTTCTATAACACACAAGCAGTATGATTTTGGGTAAATTACAACCTCTCTGAACTTTATTTTCTTCATCTGCAAAATAAAAGTAATAGTAACTATAATTTTTAAAGTTATTGCAATCACTTTCAAATAGATATGTGAATGCACCTAGCAGGGAGGGTACTCAATGTTGTTTGAGTGTTGCTACAAATTATTTTCTTACTTTGCTATAAAAACTACAACCTCCTTTAATAACAAAAGCAGAGAAAAGCAATAGCTATCTGCAGTGATTTTGTGAAAGTTTATAGTGATGGGGTTGCAGAAGGTGTCAGTATAGCAGCCAAAATATATGCACAAGTTCATGGATCCCAAGTTCCACGTGTCTATCCAGTGCCCTCCTGAGCCATCACCCATCCATCTGATCCAAGGCAGTTTGAGGCCCAGGAAACACCATCTGGTTGATTCCATCCCTAGAAACAGCTCTGAACAATGACAACCAAGGTGGCCCCGACTCTCCAGCCTTCTGGTATAACTCTTCAATCTTCAAATAGGTGACCCAAGCCCCATTCCAATACTATGAAATTCTGGTGTTTTCTTTACAATTTCTGAGGCATGAGATGAGGGATGCATTCATGTTTTCTATCACAGCTCGCTCAGAATTTCTGCTCCCAACTCACTTCCCTGTACTCTGCTCCCCATCACCCTTCTTGAAGCTCTCCTTTCCTCTCTAGTCTGATTCTCACTACATTGGACATGGTCTCTTCTCTCTTACTGCCCTTTAAGAAGCTCTAACACAAAAGTATTTTGCATAACAGCCTTGACCAAAAGTTTGGGGATAATAAGAAGAATGACAACCCAGAGCTTAAAACATCTGCATATCGAATTTCAGATGTGACTTTTCCTCGCAATGTATTTGTCTGTCCTCAGTCCGTAGAAATTTCTCACTGACTAAAAAAGCGGGGTCCTAGCCTGCAGCTGGATTACTTCTTAGACCTTCCTCTCCTTTCATCTTTTTCCAAGCCAACAGCAGAGAAGCTCTAAATT
Organism: Hippopotamus amphibius kiboko; assembly: GCF_030028045.1. Classification (NCBI taxonomy): domain Eukaryota; kingdom Metazoa; phylum Chordata; class Mammalia; order Artiodactyla; family Hippopotamidae; genus Hippopotamus; species Hippopotamus amphibius. The sequence continues at coordinate 45,106,798 of NC_080191.1, read as the reverse complement.
CATGCCATTTTAGAGCAGTTGATATTCTATTTTATGTTCTTCCATCTAGACTGACACAAGGGCCTTTGGCCTACTTTTCATAGTCAGTAGAGGTATTTTCATAGTCATTAAGGTATTTTCTTTGGGGGAAAAAAAAAAATCTCTCTGAGGGGAATTCTCCTGGTACAAACAACTTAAACAAAATCGAGGCTTAAAAAAAAAAATGCTCTTCCTACTTCATACAATTTAGGATAATGGTGTCCTATTATCAGATCTGGGTAGAAGAGACACACTTATCAGGCCTGTCTCCCAAGGGAAAACATCATTGGCAGGAAGGAGGAGTAGCAAGGTCAGAGGTAAATGTCTTCTTTAGCTTTTGTTTTTCACGGAAAAGATGTTCTCCAAGGTTTTCCATCACTCAATATACTCCAGCGCATCAGATTATAAAGAGCTCATAACCTAAGCCCAATCTAGGCAGAAAAGAATGCTATAGATCCCAGAACATGGGAAGAGCCACCACATGTCCCCTAGATAGTAATGTCCAGCTTTGCCATGCAGCTTCTGAAAGAGCCAAATGAGGCTAAGTAGATCCAGAGTCCAGTGGCTCAAAACTCCCCATGTCTAGAAGCCAATGTGGAGAGTGAGAAGGAAGTGATTAATAAGGAAAAGTGTGAACTCATTTTATTTCCTACCCTATCAGGAGTCCTGATTCGGGAAAAGGAAAAGTTCCACTCAGATGTAGGAGTTGCCAGTAAACTTGCCTTCATGAAATATACCTAAACCTTGCCAGATATTTGCAGAGAAAATCCGATCACTCTCTCAACCCTAAAAATCTGGCCCCTTCTTTTTACATCCACCATCAGTTTCCTAGTCCAAGTTTTTATGAACTTTCTCCTGGAGTTTTGCAATCATCGTCTATCTGATCTACGCACATTCAAACCAGCCTCCCTCCCGTCTGTTTTCCAAACTGTAGCCTGTGTGATCTTTCCAAACCTTAACTATGATCATTTCAGCCTGCACCCCCACCCCCATGCTACACACCGTTGCTTAAAAACTTCAGTGAATTAGCATACCTATTAAGATAAAGACAAATCACCATAACATGGCATACAAGTCCATGGATGGTCTAGCTTCACCTGCGTCTCAAGCCTCGTGCCACCATGCTCCCTGCCGGTCTTCTCAGACTACAGAGGCCCTTATTCAGTCCCTCTGATTCATGGCATTTCAGCCTGTGATAGGTTTCCCTGCTAAGACACTCTTCCCTCCCTCTTTCCCTCATTAATTCTATTAATTAATTAATAGAGAAGGGAAGCCTTCTCTATTCTCCTTCAAGGATCAAATACTGCTAACATAACAGCTGCAATTTTTCATTCATTTGGGTGTTTATTTGATAAATATCTGACCCTCCCACAAGACTGCAAAACTTCATTAAAAAGAGATTACGCCTGAATTTTTTTTTACCAACGTATTCCTTTGTTGAATGAATGAACACCAGCTCCTTGATAAACAGACATTTTTTCTATACCTGAGAAATTAAGAAACTTGTCAATTTGATCGTTTCAAAAAGCCATGTTTGACAGCACTACTGTGAACGAGGAGTGTTGTTAAAACAAAGATTTGCTATGATTAGGTTTATTACTATTATTATCATCATAACTGGTTTATTGTCAATATCATTGCCTTCGTATCTCAGCATTTTATGACCACTATTACTACATTCATTAATTAGATTTTTATACTTCCATTATTTATAAAATGGGTTATTTTGGTAAAAGCTAAATTCCATTGAAAAGAGAATGTATTAAGACTCCAGAAGTACCAGACTGTGGCTAGAGGGTCATTTTAGAACTAAGGGTTGCCTACGGATCTACTTTATTAGAATTTCCAGGAGGCACATGTCATTTGGAATATTAAGGCCTTGAGAAAGAAACATTTATAGCCACTTAAGGAGTAACCTTTTCTAATGATAAACTCATCACATTAGACTTAGATGGGACCTTAGAGGTCATTTACCTACATTTATTATATCATACATGATGAAGCCAAGCCTGGACTTCCATAAGGTTATAGAGCCAAGGCAAGCCCTGCATCTATTTTTATTCAGCTCCTTTAAAGCTACTGTATATTAAATCAGCCACAAACCTATGAAAACCAAGGGTCCTAACAATTCATATTCCACTGTCACAGAGCCAGCTGGGATGTGAATAGCTTTCTAGGTTGCCAGGCTAGAATTTCATATAAATGGACACATCTTTATTTGTTATTTAACTCCAGTCTAAATTTAGAAACTAGTTCTGCTATGCAGTTCTGTGCATGAAGAAAAAGATACTTCGAGATCACCTATATGTCACTTTCTCAAAAAAAAAAAAAACACCTTTCATCTGTATTAAAAATGCTCTGCCACTATGCAAAGGGCAAGTTCTAGTGTGACCCCCAAGGTCAGTTCTTATATCTGCTGTTTTTGTCCATCTCCAGATGTAGAACTCAATACCTATTTGATTTCACCCAGAAGAATGCATTTGATCTAATGGTAACACAGGGACTTCTCTGGCGGTCCAGTGGTTAAGGCTCTGCGCTTCCACTGCAGGGGGCACAGGTTCCATCCCTGGTGGGGAACCTAAAGTCCTATATGCCGCAAGGTGTGTGGGTGGGGGAACCACCAAAAAAAGAGAGCAACACAGCCTTTGTTGGAAATACAGGGGAAGAAGAAGGTGGCATTAATCCTCACTAACCTCAGCAAACAATTTAAAAACCTGATCAAAAATTTCTACCCTCTAAGTACCTCCTCAGTCAAGTTGCACAAGGGGGTTTTGATTTTTTCTTTTCCCATTTGCAGCGTACAACCTCATTTCTCTTCTCCCTTCCAAATTTTCTCTTTCCTCAGGAATGTCTTAGTCCTTTCCCACCCATTCATCCCCTCCCTGTTTTTTTCAGAGCGATGTATCTGTGTCCTAGCTACTATCTTTAAATCTCCATGTCCAGTTCATCAAGGAATTCCATAAGACAAAGGTACGTCTGGTTAACAAGGCCCACTTTCTTAGAAGGTCATTTATGTCTTTTGTTACTTGAGATATATATTTTTTCTTTTTCTAAACATACCTAATTCTCTGGAGGAATTCTAGAAATTGAAAATTTTCCCATCATATTGTAGCAGTAAAAAGAAACTCTCCTATAGTGATTTGAGCTGATTCTTCTCAAGGCATGCCGCTGTCATAAAGGGGTTTTCTATGGTACTTTGGATTTAAACAAAAATTTTTCAAATTTAAGAATTCCTTACAGGGAAATAAGGAATAATAACAACACAAAATCCTCTAATTTTTTTCCCAAGCTTCCAAATTCCTGGGCATTAGCACCTCTTGGAAAAAATTTTATCAGGACTCATAATTGAAGTACGAAAAAGCAATTGCCTCTCAGAAACCTCAGTGTTACGAAATGGTCATAAGGATTGAAAGTATAGGCACATGATACCTGGAATACAGAAGTGGTTTCACTTCTCATTTTTTAAACATGCTTTTCCCTTAATAAAATGATAGTGAGATGATTAGCCAATGATCTAATAATACCCTTCTTTGTCAACAGCACAAATACCAGCTGTCTTCATCACACAGCTAAGTGGCTAAACTGTCACTAGTGATACCACAAATGGGCCATCCAGAAGGTTCCCAATGAAACTCCAAGGGGAAAATATCTTACAAATAAATGGTATGTGGGCAACCTTTGCAGTCCAAGAATCTGCTCTCATAAATGCTAATAGGCCTAGAATAAGGAATAAAATACTACAAAAAGTTAGAGAAATTGTTTTTAAGGCCTCCTCTGAAGAATTTTTAAATTATGAAAATTTCTGTAAAAAACAAAGATACCTTGGGGAACTCCTTTCACAAGCTATAAACATTGGCATCAGTATTACTATTTTCAAAAGTAGAAGAGAGGCCTTAAGAAGCTGGCAAAACAGGAAAAAATAAGTTGAATAAAATTCACAAGTCCTATTTTATGTCCCTTTTTTTCAAAATGTTTTCAAATGTTAATTATAAGTGGAAGTGAATAAATTAATAATTATGATAGAATAAGATTCATACTTTAACTTCTTGTAGAATAGAATTTTATATTGGAATATTTGTATATGTGGCCAATTTTTTAAATTTTAAGATTTTTGAGATTTCAAAATATAAGTTCTTGTGTGTGCTTCTGCAGATATTTTTATTATGCTATTCAAGATATAAATGAATCTCTTTTTCTCACTTTTCTTTATCAAAAGTATTTTTAAAATTTATTTTTACTTATGTCTTCAAAACGTAAAAGAAAAAGTGTAACTTTTTTATTACAAAAATTAAAATTTCAAATCCAGTAAATATCTTTCATTTCTTTATAACTCTGCAAAATAATGATAATAATATTTTGCCCATTTGAAAAACATTTGTTTCAGTAGTCTCTACCAGTACAGTATGACTTCACGGTACCAAAAAATCTGAATGGGCTAAATTCTTTAATCAAGCAGAATAGCTCATTTGAAATGAGTCCTAAAGGCTTCAATATTCTATCCTCTGTAGCAACATAGAGTTGTTCCTATTTAATTAGGTAAGCTAATGTTTTTGCAAAACAATTAAGAATGCAATTTAATTTGAGGGTTTGGTAAACATCTAGGGATTCATTCATTATGACCTCCACATTGAGTTTACTTTATAAAGCAGCATAAAACTAATCACTTAGAGTTATAAAATGTGGGACCTTTTTTTTTTTAACCCATAAGCCTTTTACATTATATATGCTTTCTACGTGTTTATGTTGACTGTTTCATTGCCTTTCAAAACTATGGTTTGAGTAAATAGATGAATTATAGCAGCAATGGCCAGGCGTGACTGACAAGCCCTGAGTGGTTATGTGGAGGAAGGTGGTAAAGATGCTGGAAAACCTGGACCACAGCTGTCAGTGTGTCCCAGCACCACTAATCTGTAATCTACCTGCTGGCCAGCGCTGGGATTTTCCTCAGGAGACATGACCATCATGTGACTTGAACCAAACTATTTAAAGTATGTGTTGTTTTAAACCAGGGGAGGGAACAGGAAACCAGTTCACCAAAAACATCTAATGCACTGGATTCATCTTGAGACACATGTTTATGTAAACTCCCAGATCGAGACACTAACCCTTAGTGAATTAATCTATGAAGCCACCTAGACTCTTGTATTGTTTAGTCATTATTTTTACCCAATGAAATCAGAATATGGGTCCAGAGGCCACACACGTTCATACCCTGAGAAAATTCAAGTGTCCTCTTGTTTTCAAATGCTTTTCTGATTACCATTAGTGTCAGAAAATTGTGAAAAGAAGTTGTTTTCAAATGGCAACTGACATGAACATTTAAAATCTCCTCAGGTCTCTGAATCAGGTAAGAGTCAGAATGACAATCAGTGAAGGTGGTCGTTGAATTTAAATGCAAAATAACTTGATAATGCTATGAGAGTTAATAAATACCACAAGTAGAGATTACAGTATACCACATACCATCCTGGACATGTTTTATTTCTTTGTTTCTTTATATCAAATTTAGTGGTAGATGAAAACAAACTTTTTCAGAAATAAAGGACTAATTAAGAGGAATAAAGGCTGAGATCCTGAAGCATCCTACTTTACCCAACACTAGTGATTAATGAGAAGTATGGTCAAAGAAGAAAGTCTTACATTGCCTCTGTTAACACAATGCCATACACCCCAGATGATCGTTTATGACCTGAAGCTCTGGGTGTCACTCTTAACGTTTTGCAAGTCACCTTTAAAAATACTACCTGCTTTGCGTACCAATAACAAATATTCCCCTAGGGTACTTGGAAGGAAACTAAATGCCATCAAGGAAAGATGGTTTAAATTTTTTGTTTTACTTCCAACCATTGTCTATTTGTTAGGCTTTAGCAAACATAATCTAGGATGCTGAACTTGCCAAATGGTACCACAGCATTGTCCATTCCCAAGCATCTTATTGGGTTCATCAGCATTAATGACGCATATCTACAATCATAGACATAGAGCTGCAAACTTTGTATTTCTACGTGTACACACTGGAATGTGTGTGTTTGTGTTTACAGAAATGGCTCCCACACCCAAGTTCGCCTTATGAAGCAGCCTTGTCTACGTTATAGAATAGAGTCAAGAGCCCAAATAGTTGCCCCTAGAGTGTAAGTTACATAAGCTCAGGGATTTAGTCTCATTATCCATTGGTGTATTTCTAGAACTCAGAATAGAGTCTGGCATGTGGTAGGAAATTGCTAAATGGCTGTTAAATAAATGAATGCTACAGGGCCTATGCACAAAAGGTCATGTGGTTTGCTCAAAGGAGGGTGCCCTAGGCTCAAATCTGGAAACTGTGTGTCTTATGCAAGATTCTACTGAGCTTAGTTTTCTGGTTTCCCAGGCCACCAAAAATTAAAAAGCAGCAAATTACAAGGGCATGGAGGAGTACCGCTAGAAACATTCTCAACATAATGAAAAATGAAAACTGGCTTCCAATATTCAGAGAAAGGGACAGAAAAGCTATGAAACTTAGCTACAAGTCCTCAAAAAAAAAAAAAAGTTATGCTTATTTAACTTTTGAGTACTTCTGTGTTCCAGCATGCATAAGATTTATATGTACACAAATACAATGTATGTTTGTTTTGATATGATTTTGAATATTATATAGATGGAGTCATATTGTATGAAGTCTTCTGAGACTGGCTTTTTAGCATTCAAAATTATTTTTGAGATTCACCTTGTGTCTAGTTTATTCATTTTCAATATATATGAGTAGACCACAATTTTTCCATCCTAATACTGATATATATTTATTTCTAATTCTTTGTTCCTACAATCAGTTTCAGTGAGCATTCCTTTAAATGCAAGTACAAGAAGTTCTCTAAAGTTTATACGTAGAAGTGGAATAGCTGGATTGTAGGGAGTGTACATTTTCAGCTTTCCTAAGTACTACCAAATTGATTATCTAAATGCTGATACCACTTTACACTCACACTAGCAGTTGAGAGTTTCCATAACTCCACATTCTTGTCAACATTTTCTATTTATTAAATTTTTAATTGCACCAATCTTGTGTGTATGATGTAGTACCTCATGGGTGTCTTTTTTTTAAGTTTTTAATTTTTAAAGGTAACACTCCATTTAGTTATTACAAAATATTGGTCATATTCCCCATGTTGTACAATATATCCTTGTAGCCTATCTTGCCCAATAGTTTGTATCTCCTTCTCTCCCACCCCAATACTGCCCTTCCTCCTCTCCAATGGCAACCACTAGTTTGTTCTTTGCATCTGTGAGTCTGCTTCTTTTTTGTTATATTCACTAGTTTGTTGTATTTTTCAGAGTCTACATATGTGATATCATACAGTATTTGTCTTTCTCTGTCTGACTTATTTCACTTAGCATAATGCCCTCCAAATCTATCCATGTTGCTGCAAATGGCAAAATTTTGTTCTGTTTTATAGCTGAGTAGTATTCCTTGTGTATACATATATTCCTTGTGTATATATAGATGAATGGATAAGGAAGAAGTGGTAATATATATATAATAGTATATATAATAATAATATATATATTATCCATTCATCTGTTGATGGACACTTAGGTTTCTTCCATATCTTGGCAATCCTAAATAATACTGCTAGGAACACTGGGGTACATGTGTCTTTTCAGATTAGTGTTTTTGATTTTTTTCAGATATATATTCAGGAGTGGAATTGTTGGGTCATGTGGTAGTTCTAGTTTTAGTTTTTTGAGAAACCTCCATACTATTTTCCACAGTGGCTGCACCAACTTACATTCCTACCAAAAATGTACAATGGTTCCCTTTTCTCCACATCCTTGCCAACATTTGTTATTTGTGTTCTTTTTGATGATAGCCATTCTGACAGGTATGAGATGATATCTCATTGTGGTTTTGATTTGCATTTCCCTGATGATTTGCAATGTTGAGCATCTTTTCATATGCCTGTTAGCCATCGGCATTTCCTTTTTGGAAAAATGTCTATTCAGCTCTGTCCGTTTTTCAATCAAGTTGTTTTGTTTTGTTTTGTTTTTGATGTTGAGTTGTACAAGCTGTTTATATATGTTAGATATTAATCCCTTATTGGTCATTCCATTTGCAAATATTTTCTCCCATTCAGTAGGTTGTCTTTTCATTTTGTTGATGATTTCCTTTAGCATGCAAAGCTTTTAAGTTTAATTAGATTCCATGTGTTTATTTTTGCTTTTATTTCCTTTGCTTTAGGAGATGGATTAAAAAAATACTGCTATAATTTATGTCAAAGAGTGTTATGCCTATTTTCTCTAGGAGTTTTCTAGTATTCAGTCTTATATTTAGGTCTTTAATTCGTTTTGAGTTTATTTTTGTGTATGGTGTTAGAGAATGTTCTAATTTCATTCTTTTACATGTGGCTGTCCAGTTTTACTAGCACCACTTATTGAAGAGACTGTCTTTTCTCCATTGTATATTCTTGTCTATTTGTCTTAGATTAATTTACTGTAAGTACATGAGTTTATTTCTGGGCTCTCTATTCTGTTCCATTGATCTATGTATCTATTTTTGTGCCAATACCAGACTGTTTTGATGACAGTAGTTTTGTAATATAGTCTGAAGTCAGGGAACCTGATTCCTCCAGCTCTGCTCTTTTTTCTTTGTATATGTTTCTTTATAATATGTTTCAAAATCAGGAAGTATGAGGCCTCCAGCTTTGTTTTTTCCTTCTCAATATTGTTTTGGCTATTTGGGGTCCTTTGAAATTCCATATGAATTTTAGGATGGCTTTTGTATATCTCTCAAAAAAATGTTGTTGGGATTTTGATAGGGATTGCATTGAAAATGTGGATCACTTTAGGCAGTATGAGCATTTTAACAATATTAAGTCTTCCAACCCATGAATATGGGATGTTTTTCCACTTATTTATGTCTTCTTTAATTTCTTTCAACAGTGTTTTATAATTTTCAATGCATGTCTTTCACTTTCTTAGTTAAGTTTATTCCTAAATATTTTATTCTTTTTTAATGCTCTTATCAACAGGGTTGTTTTAATTTTCATTTGGGGTTATTAATTGTTAGTATATGGAAACACAACTGATTTTCATGTGTTGGTTTTTATCCTGCAAATTGCTGAATTCATTTATTAGTTCTAACACTTTTTTGTGTGGGGGGAGTATTTAGGGTTTTCTACATATATAATTATGTTATCTGCAGATCATTTTAATTCTTCCTTTCTAACTTGGATGCCTGCTAATTTCTTTCTCTGGCCTGACTGCTCTGGCTCCTTTATTGTATTGAGACCATTCTCTTCTATTCTTAGTTTGTTGAGTTTTTTTTTTAATCATGAAAAGGTGTTGGATTTTTTTCAGATGCCTTTTCTGCATCAAATGAGATGATCATGTGGTTTGCATCCTTCATTCTGTTAATGTGGTGTTATTATGTTGATTTAGTTTTGTATGTTGAAGCATCTTTATATTCTAGGAATAAATACTGCTTGGTCATGGTATATGATCTGTTGAATTTGGTTTACTAGTATTCTGTTGAGGATTCTTACATCAATATTCATCAGTGATATTTGTCTGTAGTTTTCTTGTAATATCTTTCTCTGATTTTGGTATCAGGATAATATTGGTCTCATAGAATGAATTTGGAAATGTTTCCTCCTCTTTGATTATTTGGAAGGTTCAAAAAGGATTGGTGTTAGTTCTTCTTTAAATGTTTGGCATACTTCTTCAGTGAAGTCCTCTGGCACTTGGCTTTCCTGTGCTAGGAGATTTCTTTATTACTTATTTAATCTCCTTATAGGTCTGCTCAGACATTGTATTTCTTCACAATTCATTCTTGATAGAACGTATGTTTATAACAATTTAGTCTATTTCTTATAGTTATCCTATTTGTTGGCATACCTCCATAGGTTTTAAAACTAATATTCTCCTGCTACTGGCAATATATGAAACTATTTGTATCACGGCCTTCTCATCAGTAGTTCTAAAAATATTTTTTACAATTAATTTAAATTTAATAAGTGGAAAAATTATAATTTGTGGCAATTTACTTAAGTAAATGTGAACCTTTTTTTCCTCTGTACTTGCTTCAAATGTCCTAAATGTAAACTACCACTTTGAATAGAAGTGAGAAAGGTGGTAAGGGTGGTGTGACATGTCAGGTGATAACTTTTGACCAGTGCTTGGAAAACATTTTCTGAGATATTTCCTAAAGTATCATTACCAAGTGTACTTTCCCCAGAATGCTTTTTCAAGTCAGAAATGAAGCAGAAAAAGAAGTTGCCTTTTGATAGGAAAAAAGAATGACAGCATGAGTATGACAGATAACAAAAACCAAATTGTATTTGCTCTTAAATTATAGACATATGTAAATCAAAATACATTAAACTCAGTGTCTCTAACTGTGTTACATTTTGTTAAGAGTTAAGAAACTTAAGTAGGTAATAATACCAGAAATTGAGTCACTATGGGCCATCCATGTACAATGTAGATAATTCACAGATGATCTTTAAGAGTCTCGGTTTATATACATAAATAAATATGCATATGCATACATAGGAAGAGAAGAAAGAACATAAAAGGCACACTTTAAAATGCAGATATTTTAGGACTTCGCTGGTGGCACAGTGGTTAAGAATCCACCTGCCAATGCAGGGGACACGGGTTCGAGCCCTGGTCTGGGAAAATCCCACATGCTGTGGAGCAACTAAGCCCATGCACCACAACTACTGAGCCTGAGCTCTAGAGCCCACGAGCCACAACTACTGAGCCCATGTGCCAAGAGCCTGTGCTCTGCAACAAGAGAAGCCACCACACCGAGAAGCCCGTGCACTGCAATGAAGAGTAGCCCCCACATGCCACAAGAGAAAGCCCACATGCAGCAATGAAGACCCAATGCAGCCAAAAATAAATAAATAAATAAATCATTAAAAAATGCAGATATTTTATAAATTAAAAATACAGCCTCAGATATAGGGGAAATTTCTAGCTACAATGGCATGAAGAAGTCAGAGAATTCTCTCTTCATAAAGAAAGTGTAAACTGGACAAAATCATCATAATCAACCACATCAGAAGTCTGGAAAGTGTCCAAAAGCAGACAACAAGCTGAGAAGAATTAATTCTTGAAAAACTGTTAGAACTTTGCGTAAACACAACTGGAGTCTATATCCTTCTTGCCTGAGGATATTCTCACTTATGTCCTTGCTCATTTGGTGATCAAAGCAAGACTGGGTAGAAAATCAGCAACACTGCTACTAGAGGGAGAAAACTTGGTTGGAAATAGGGCAAAACTTATGATTTTGACAAACACCTTAAAGAATACGTGAGAAAAACCCACAGCTCTACTATCTTGAGATTGTGGTCCTGTTTGGGGCAAACAGTGAACAAAAAAAAATTTATCCAGAGATCCTAGAAAAGAGAGCTCTATTTAGAGGCTAGATAAGCTCTCTACACACCCATGGTTGACCAAGGAGTTACTGGCATACATAGGGGAAACCTGAAGGAATCCAGTTAGAAGTTAAAACAAAGAAGGACTTGAGAACCAGCTGAATTTTAACATACTCGCCAAAGCATATGCACATTGATTTTCAGAGGTGAATATCTTATAGGCTGGCAGTGTTTGAGCATACCTCTAGCCAAATCATTAGCTGACCCCTAGGTTATGCAGAAACAAGACTGACCTCTATTAAGCCAGGCTAAAAATAATCAAAATAAGGATAAAAACCAAGCCAGTTACTGCCTGTAGGGGAAAATATTTTGCATTTTAAGCTCAGACAAGGTACAAAAACAAAAACAAAAGTAGAAAAATAAATCAGAACCCAGAGTTGCCACCATATATTATCAATTACAATATATAAACTGTCCAGTTTTCAGCCAAAAATTACAAGACAGTCAAAAAAATGTAACCCACAGAGGGAAAAAATATAGTCAACAGAGCTTAACTCTGAGTGGGCACAAATGTTGACTTTAATTCATATACACACATTATCACAATAATGACCCAACAAATAGGGAATCTTAGTAGAGAAAAGTGCACTAGAAAAAAAAAAAAAGGAAATTTGGGAATTGAAAATATAATAATGAAAATGAAAGAATACCTAGGATATTAGGGCTCAACAAGAGATTCAAAATGGCAGAAGAGTCAATGAACTTAAAGACATAGTAAGAGATATTATTCAATCTGAAGAATAGATGAAAAAAAAAAAACACTGAAGAAAAATGAATAGAGCCTCAGAAACTGGATGAAAATGTCAATCATCACAGTATTCATGTAAGGGACTTCTTAGATGCATAGGAGAGAAAAGAAAAGGCAGAAATTCGTATCAAAATTACAGCTGGTTTATTGAAGAAATTCACAAGGTGATAATAAAAATTATACGGAAATGAAAAGATTGCATAACCAAATCAATTTCTAAAAAGAACAAATTTGGAGAACTTACACTAAATTATTTTAAAACTTTCAACAAAGCTACAATAATCAAGACAGTGTAGTATCAGCCTAAGGATAGACGTATCAATCAATGCAACTGAATACACAATCCATCAATAAACCCTTATATTTTTGGTCAACTGATTTCAACAAAGATATCAAAACAATTCAATGGCTAAGGGGCAGTGTTTTCAACAAATGGTGTTGGAACAGTTGGATATCCATACGTTCAAAAATGAACTTAGACCCTTTACTCACCCCATACATAAAATTAACTCAAAATGTAAGCACTAAAACAATAAATTTTCTGGAATGAAATAAAGAAGATTATCTTTGTGATCATTTGTTAGGCAAAGATTTCTTAGGTATGATACCAAAAGCATGATCTATAAAAGAAAAATAGGGACTTCCCTGGTGGCACAGTGGTTAAGAATCTGCCTGCCAATTCAGGGAACATGGGTTCCATCCTTGGACCAGGAAGATCCCACATGCCGTGGAGCAAATAAGCCCATGTGCCACAACTACTGAGCCCATGCTCCGCAACCAGAGAAGCCACTACATTGAGAAGCTTGTGCACCGCAATGAAGAGTAGCCCATGCTCACCACAACTAGAGAAAAGCCAGAGCACAGCAACGAAGACCCAACAGAGCCAAAAATGATAAGTAAATAAATAATTTTTTAAAAAAAGACATTGGCACCCTCATCATTATAAAAAAATAATAATAAATTGTGACATTAATAATAAAAACTTTTTCAAAACACATCATTAAGAAAAGGAAAAACAAGCCACACAGACTGGGAGAATCTATTTGCAAATCATATTGTTTATAAAAGATTTCTACACAGAACACATAGAGAACTCTTTCAACTCAATAATATGAAGAGAAAAAAAAATCAAAAAATTTTTGAAAAAAGATTTGAATAGATATTTTAACAAAGAAGACATTCAAATGTCTAATTAGCTCATGAAAATATGTTCAACATCATTAGTCATTAGGGAAATGCAAATTAAAACCACAATGGATTACACTACACATTTACTAGAATGGCTATACTCCAACAGACTGATAATACCAAGCACTGAAGAGAATGTGAAAAAAAAAAACAAAATACAGGATCCCTCATGTATTGTTGATGGAAATGTGAAAAGGCACAGACACTTCAGAAAATAGATATATAGTTCCTTAAATTGTTGAACACACTTACCATATGATCTAGCAATTCTACTCATAGGTATCTCTCCAAGAGTATTGAAAACATATGTCCATACAAATGCTTCATGTGAATATTCATGGCAGTACTATTGATAATAGCACCAAACTGGAAATAATCCAAATGTTCATCATCTGGTGAACGGATAAACAAAATGTGAGGCATCTATATGATGGAATGCTATTCAGCACTAGAAATGAATAAACACTGATACAACTGATACATCTTCAATGTGAATAAACCTAAAAACCATATGCTAATTGAAAGGAGTCATACAGAAGACCATATATCACTGTAAGATTCTTTTTACATGAACTTTCTCAAAAAGGCAAAACCATAGACACAGAAAGCAGATAGTGGTTGCCCAGCACTAAATTTTGGAGTGAGGATTAACTACTAAAGAGCCCAAGGCAACTTTTTATTTGTGATGATAGAAGTGTTTTGAAACTGGATCATTGTGATGGTTGCACAATTTATAAATTATAAGGTATCAAATTATACCTCAATAACACTATGTATGTATATATATATAAATATTCTTATTTTACTTTTGGCTTTTCTGTTATCACATTATCTTAAAGTAAAAGAAATTCTCTCTCTGCCCCTCCAGTTTTCAGTATTTCCCACAGCCCTACACATTCCTTGTATGTCTCAAGTCATCTTGAAAGAATCATGACAATATCCCTCTATCTCTTTACTTCTTTATTGGCTGATCCACTTCATCCACTTTAAAGCTGAAGCACATTTCTCTTTGCCAAAGAAAAAGGAGATTCCTCTACTAGCTGAGTGCCAATCTGAGTGTTAATATTTTTCATATACTTCTGATATTAGTAGAGAGGTATCAAATTATCTCAGATTGGAAGCATCATCTGATAGAGTTTACAAACAATAACATTGTTAGTACCAGAGATCATATTAAAACCCAAGTATGGCTGACTACATACCTCTTACCCTTAACTACTATTCCTATACATTTCACTCTGCTTCCCTCTTCCTGTATTTTGCCATAGTCCCACTTGTATTATTCCACATCACAAGGCAGATGAAAGGAAATTTTTACCCAGAAACACAAGTACATACCCTCAGGAACTGCAAGTAGTAGAAAATACCTCTGAACTCTTATCTTTTTTAACACAATTGAATTTAAGTATCAAATATTGTTTTGCTCAAGGGCAAATTTCAATCTGAGCGAATGAATTAATGATTCAAGGTACTTCCAAAACACAAATTGATCACAACTTCAGTGAGAATTAAGAAAGACAAAGATAAAGACAATATTTTCCTAATTTACACATTTATAATATTGTTATTAACAAAGCAATTTTATGTAATTTAATTTTTCACAAAAGTACTGTGAAATGGGTATCATTAGCCCTATTTTACAGATGACAGAAATAAAAAGTTTAACATATCATCCAAGATGCATGGAAGCAAATGATAGATTTGTCTCCTAACTCCAAATTCACTCTTCTTAAAATTAAACCACTAGACTAATGCAATGTTTCTCACTTAAAAAAAAAAGTATAAATTATAATGGTTCTCTTCTCTACTGGAAGTATAAAGAGGGTTGAAATATCGATGTTCTATGCTTCAACTCCAAGTTTTGACAGCAGAGAGGCTGTTTATGCTGGAACATTTGGGAAATCAGTGTTTGTGGTCCCACACGCACACCAGCACAATCCACAGAGACCCAGCAGTATCTGGTCACTCCAAGTAGATGGTGTTCACCAAATGTTATCATCTTGATGGCTCTGTGAACATTTCTTTCCTAACACGGAGATACAGCACTGTTACAAGCCCAAGAATTCTTTTGGGAATGCCATTTATCTCCAAACCAATGAATTTTAAAGGTGAAATTTAGCGTGCACTGTACTTTCTTATTAAAAACAAATACAAGTCAACTTTTCCAACTGAGAAGAGTAATTAGCAAATTTAATCATCACAACCTGCTATGGGGCTAATTGTTTGTTTGTACTAATATTCTAGTCTTCTTTAGAGACACTGCCTGTCAGTCAATAAATATGTGAGCATTTGATAAGTGTGTTTAATTTTATATCTCTTCTTCAGTTGCATGACCAATTTGTGCTGCACAAAGCCCTGTGAAATCCATTATTTGATTTTATCCTTTCAGTAGGAATGGCCAGGCCAGAATGAAGTCAGAGAGGTACATTATTTTTTTGGATTAGGAAACTCTGGGTCAGAAGTTAGTTATTTGCTCAAATGCTTATATTTCTCGTAAGAGGCATGGATTAGTAAAGTTTTCACATGACAGTTATAATTAAGGAATGATGTATTACTTATGCTAGCAAATGATTATTCCATGAAGTAAAAACCAAAGCAAGACATTGAATAATGAAGCTGAAAACCAGTTTTCTTTGCTATGGACATAATTTTAATTACTTGTTTTATTTTATTTATTTATGTATTTATGTATTATGTATTTATTCATTATTAGCTCTATTGAGAGATTGATGTGTCAAATGTTTTACTATGCATTTTAAATACATGATTTCACATGAATTAATCCTCCCTGTGAAAGATTATCAGGTAAAGTTATATTTATCCCCATTTTAAATATGTATCTAAAATTTAGGGGTGGCGGTTTGTCCAAAATCACATGACGAGTAAAATAGAGAAGTCAAGATTAGAAATCAAGTGTTTCAGATTTGCAAGAATTTACTTCTAGCCAATAAGGTATTAGATAGCAAACACCAGACTTTAAAGTACCACACATAACCTATGTGCACATGTACCTATGCACGTCTCATCCACAAACATTTGTGTACACGTATGCACACATATCTAAACAATTTATAAATGTCAGTTGTTATATATGTGAAATGTCTTTTCTTCTTGATGTTTTATTCCCCAAACAAGCATAGCTGTTTTAGAATTATAATGGTTCTGCTCTCTGAGAGCCATGATACAAGGGACTGCAAAGACTCCGAAGGAGTGATTTCATTCCATAGAGACCATATTACGCATGTTATGAATGTTTAAGATAGAGCGCGCAGTCTGTCATGTCAACTCTCATCTACTTCAATGACAGATTATTTTTCTTCCAGCACTAGTGGTATGAATATATCAGCTACCAAAAGTGGGGAAATTTTTCTTGGAGTTCAAACACACACACACACAAATCATAATGGAACCACAAAACAGAATTCAAGGAGTATTAAAACTCTAACCTAAATCCACAAAAGCAAAGAAATGTAGCATTTCGCCAAACGATTCAGGAAGTATCAGAGTCTTAACTCGCCCTAGGTAATGTCAGCACACAAAACTCACATTTATTAAGTACACCATGTGCCAGATACTATGGTAAATGCTATGCATGAATTACCTCATTTGCTCTTCAACATAACCCTATGACATAGAAATGATTATTATATCCCTTTTCAATATAAGAAAACTGAAGCTAAGAAAAGTCAAGTTAACCTGTTCAAAGACACTCCGCTAGAAACAGACAGAGGTGGGATTCCAACTCTGGCTTCAGAAGCTGAGCTCATGACCTCTACGTATACGCACACATATAATATATTTGACTTGGAATGAAAAAAAAATTGTTAGCACCAGGGAAATTCAAATTTGCAAAGAGCAAACATCAGAATATCCAGAAGTCAATTTGTCTGACAAAATATTCAAAGGGTGATATCTAAAAAATCTTTTCTAGGCTCTCAATGCACTAGATTATAATTTCAAATAACATTTGTCTATTTTTGCATGAGGCTCTTGCTGAAATCAAAACAGCAAGGGGAAATGTTTGAAAAGGGTAAAGGAAGTGCATTTTACAATATATGTTTACCATTTTTTAATGGAAAGCCATATTTGACCTACTTTTGTCCTGGATTTGTTTTGGCAAATAGGTCTTATCACTTGTGCCAAGTTTAAGCAACCCGTGCACCTTGAAATGAATCCTGAGATTGTGCCCAGAGAGCAGTGATTGATTAGCATTGTCTGTTATGGCAGGGGTGTGGCAGTATGCATGACCTGTATTTGACAACCTTACCTGTCCAAAACAAATAAATCCACCCCTCTTAAAATACACTCCAAAGTAGACTGTCTACAAATAGGCAAGGTGGAAAGAAGAAAAGAAAGAAGGAGGGAGGGGGGAAGGAAGGAAGGAAATTTTAGTACAATTATTTCAATAACTGATTAAAAGGTAAAGGAGTCGAGTTTAACCTGAAAGGTCCAGAATGACTAAGTATGTGGATAAAATTGATTTAATAATTGTTGAACTTTCCACACATTTTGTTTTTGTATCTAGCTGTCTCCCTCCTGTTGCATGTAAGCAGCACACTGGTCCTTGCCACCAGAACTTTGCTGAAGCTATTTTTCCCTATCGGTATTTCCCTCCTACTTTTCCTCCATGGAGCTGTAGCCTCCCCATTCACATCCTGCCTCTTTGGTGAATCCTGGTTCCGGTGCCCTTGGGGAATATCTTAGAGGCTCTGTCTCAAGTGGCCCCAGAGGGACTTCATCCTTGATGGTTTTACCATAATCCCCAGTGGGGCCCTATAGCTTTACAGATAACTCCAAAAGTCACCTAGCAGGTGAGAAACAGAACTGGGTATTTACACTCAACTTTTCCACATTCCAATTGTACCAGATTATCACTTCCTGATCAGCCAAATGTACTCCTTTACTAACAGCTAGAATAAACTGTTTCTTAGTCTCTGAACAAATTCCCTCAATTTCTCTTTCTCATTATACACCAGCTCTTTCACGTGAATAGACTGTCTTCCCAGTGAGGCTATACAGTTCTGTGGGCTGAATTCTTCGAGGAGCCATGTGAAGTTGGGGAAGGAAAATGGGTTTAGCCATCAGAAGATCTAGCTTCTGGTTCCAGATCTGCCGCATTCTTGCCTCTGCCACATTTTAGCCATGTAACTTTGATTAAGTCATTTTTCTGAGCCTGAGTTTCCTCATCCATATAATGGGTGAATAATTACCTTGTCTGTGGCCCACGGTTGTTATAAGGACCAGTAAAGGTGTTATATTGGCAAAAGATTTGTAATGTATTAAATAGTATACACATTGGAGCCATCTCAAATTTCCTGTGTGCCTTCCTCAGCCTTATTTTCATTGACGGGGCAGATCACAGCATCCTGGACTTCAGTCGTGTAGTCTCCTTAAGATTCTTTCCACACATTAGCCCTGACCAGCCTGGGCTTTCCCTCTAGGCCCAGTCCCAGTGTCTTCACTGAGCAAAACTCTTCACAATTTAAATATAACCTTTGATACCATATCTGTGAGGGATTTGTTTTATTTTCTAGTCCTTGTCAATATTTACATTCATGAGGAAGAAGGATTGTTTTAATACTTATTTAATACCATGTGGCATACGATGAAACGGCATCACTGCCATCTATGAGTTTACTCTGAAGAAAATGCAGCTTTCTACCTGCCAACATCTGAAAGCTATAAATAGTGAGAAAAATAGAGAAGCCTTAAAAGTCCATTGAAATGTATTGGATTTGGAGAGTTTCTTGGATGGCCAGAGTGGAAAAATATTTTGCTAAAAAATAGCGAATGTTGCTCCTATTGGCATACAGGCAGACAGTTTAGTGAGTATTTACCCAGCCTGTGGTGAGGGAACACTTGGCTGTTTATTTCAGTGGAGGGGATGCTGGGAGACGCTGTTTGTCTAGTCAGAAATGCCCTTTGAGACTGCAAGGCTACCTGTGACCAATTTTCAACTAAATTTATCTTTGGACTTTGTGTAAGTAATCCAGCTTTAACCAAATCCATTTGGTCTTCTATATAACCATGTCATAGAATCCTTACCAAAAATTTCCCTGCTTTGGTCCACAAGGATGGCTTCTTATTATACAGTCAAAGCTGCATCTGAGACTTAAGTGTGAGTTCTGGGTAAGTAAACTCAGTTTTATTTAATGTAGGAAATAACTATCAGTTATTAAATAAAATGGACTGATATTTAACTAGTCATTTTCAAACATCTCTCCCCCTTGCTTCATGGTAGAATAAATAACACATACTATTGACCATCAATCGTAGCTAGCTTTAGTTCAAGAAGCAATTTATGTTTTACTTCATTTCTTATTTGAAAGCCCAGCTCAGGTTTTCACTAACTACTCTCATTGTCAGTCTGACACGGACAGGGTGAATACTCAAAGAATGTATTATTTTTCAATCAAAAGAATTTCAAGTGTTATGCTCTTGTAAGAGTTTAAAGGATAGAATGGCTGTAAGAAGAGCAAAAATATGTTTCCCAGGTTGTGATTAAGTAGCGATTACTATTTGTTTATCAGCTTTATTTCCATTGGCTTTCATTTTCATGTGTAACTTTGCAGGGTTTTTTGTGTGTTTGGGGTTGGGGGGTGGGGGTGGTCATTAGGCTGCTCAATTTAATAGTTCTTCTGAGCCTGTCAAGATACTGAGTGAGGACTGTATCTCTGTAATAGTTTATAAGTGTTTGACTAGCATAAAAATGAAGCATAAAGATTTGTGAAGCAGAGTCTCAATTTGGGAATTTTCATCTACTGTTTTTGCTTCTATTTCCCTATTTCTGTTTCTGCATCATTAACCCTTCAATCTTCTGAAAAATAATTATTATGACCCCATTTTATAGATGATAAAGCTGTAGTCAGGGGAAACAAGGTCCTAGAATAGTACGTTGCATGGCCAGGATTTGCCCCTCCCTGAGTCTGACTTCCACGCCCAGACTCTTTCTGCAGGGCCTTGGAGTCTCACCAGTGCAAGAATTTGCAGCCCCAGCTTCCTGTCAAGTTGACAAATGTGTTAAATCAAAGATAAAGGCCTCCATGTTTCGTTGTCAAGGGGTCAGTTCACCCAAGCCTTAACATCCTCCTTAGTTCTGTTCCCATACAGCAGCCTTTCTTGAGCTTGTTGCCACAGCTACATAATTTAGACGCAGGGGAGTCCCAACTTGGAGGATTTTGACAGCTGGGCTGGAGCCCACATAGGATGGACTTTGCTTGTGCACGTCCCAGTGAGCTATGTTTAACTTACACCGTACCAGAGGATCAAGGTATCCTAAGTAAGAGCTACTGCCTGGTGAATGATATACACGGAAACTATTTGGGATTAATCGATGCGAAAGAATTGAGAATTCCACACAAACGGGGGAATGTGTACACTGCTAATAAATGAAATTTGGAGAACTTAAAACTAGAACAGCACCAAATCACCTGCTTTTACTTCCAGTTTGTGGTTCAGTTGTCTCCCATTAGTATCTTACTGAAAGCCTCACACTATAGGTTTTAGTATTAAAAAGAATGATATTTAAACTTTTAATCTTAAGATTTCTCTAGACAGTCATCACTGGAAGTTTTTTAATTATATGTCCAAAAATAATAATATGTCCAAAATATGTCCAAAAATAATAATATGTCCAAAAATGTGTCCAAAATAATTATATGTCCAAAAATAATGTGTCCAAACTATGTCCAATAATAATAATAATAATAAGTCATGATACTACTATCCAGGAGGCAGCCAAATATATTACCAGAAACCATTTTTCTCTTAAGTCATGGAAAGGAAAGAAGCAAGGAAATATACAGGAGGAAGAGGAAAGAAAGTAAGGGTGAATAAAGAATCACAGAGCTGGAAAGTAGTATGACATACTAGAAAGTTTTGGATTTGAGAGCCAAATAGATCTAAACTCAACAACCAGCTCAGAAACTTACTGGGTTATTTGGCAACTATTTAACTTCTCTGAGCATTGATTTCATCATGGAGGTATTATGAACAGTAAACAAGTAAAAGTGACAGGTTTGATAATTATAGCTTCTAGACACTAGACATTATTTTGTCCAACTCCCCACCTTGTGTAGGAATCCTCTCTCTAGCACCTCTGACAGAGAAAGGCCACCTGTGAGTGTGGAGATTACAGTCTAACAAAATAGCTAGTTTTCATTTGGAGGGCATTATGCTGTGAAATATGTCAGACACAGAAAGACAAATACTGTATGATATCACTTATATGTGGAATCTAAAAAATACAACAAACTAGTAAATGCTACAAAAAAGAAACAAGCTCACAGATCTAGAACAAACTAGTGATTACCAAGGGGGAGGGGGAGGGGCAGTACAGGGGTGAAGGAGTATGAGGTATAAACTATTGGGTAAGATAGGCTACAAGGATATACCGTACAACACGGGGAATATAACCAACATTTTGTAGTAACTGTAAATGGAGTGTAACCTTTAAAATTGTATAAAAAATGTATATGGAGGAAAAACAAGTAACTTAGAAAAAATAAAAATAAAAACAAACAAACCAAAAAAACCCACAATGGCCATTTTTTTTCTTGGCTACACGTATCAGAAATGTATTCTTAAAAGTCAGACAGAGTTTACTTCACTCTAACTTCAAAATAAGTTGCTTAAAATATGGAACTGAGGCCTGTGCACAAGGGTCCACAGGGGCCTGCGTCCCACCTGCTCTGGATGCTGTGGTCCATGTCCCAGATGCTACTATGCTATGGTTCACAATCAGCTTAGCGCCTAAGTCTTTCCTGACGCTCAGCTCACTGACTTTCCCTTCTTCATCCTGTAAGTGTGTAGTTGATTTGTATAACTTTGTATTCTACTTACACAAGTTGTGCATAATCAAGGCAGCACAGTGTGAAAAATAGGGAGGATAAAAAAAGCCTAAAATTTCACTTCCACTGTTAACATGGTATACATCTGCCTGAGATTTTTCTTTCATGCATAAATATGTACTTTTCATTAAAATTGTATCATGCTCCAGACATCATCTTGTAGCTTTCTTATCAGGTTCAATTAATTAGAAGAGAGATACCGGAGCTCAGGGGCCCATCACCCTGCAGGATCACGTACAGGGACTGACTGATGGGGAAACGAAGGAACTAGACATCCCTGTATAATGAACCTGGTTATACAGACCTGCTAATTTGGGCTGTCAGTCTTTTGACTATGAATCTTCATTGTAATTTGTAATCTTAAGAATGGTTTTGGATCTTAGAAACTATTGGGAGTGGTCTAGGTTTATCTAATTAAATAGCCATTAATGTCAAAGAGACATAATCCCATATTTTATCCACAATATTCACCAAAAAATATATAAAAGGTTGTCATATTCTCTATTGAAATCCAGAGATACTAAGTTTCTATAAAATGCCTAGAAATACTTGTGTAATAGCTCCATGCATAAAAGGGAATTAGGTTAGTTTTGTAATCTCAGGGATTGTCAGTGCACCTTGGCTGTTTATTCACAATAAGACAAGGCAATGTGGATAATCAGGCCCAAGAACCCGTCCCAACCAGTGGGTGTGACAGGCCCTGGGGAAAGTCTGGCTCTCAGAAGAGGTTCAGCAGGGCAGAGGAGGCGTGGTGGCCAAGACAGGCAACATCACTAATCCTCATTCAGTCAAAGCAACTGGGCACTTTGGGAAAAAGGACTATGTTAGGATCATCTCTGTGTTCCCATGGCCTTTCTGAGAGACTAGCATCTCATAATAACCTCGTCTGGGAATTATTGTGTGCCTCTTCTTTTCCCCACTCTGCTGGAGACACCTTACCTCTATCATCTCATTCAACTCCCACAAAGTCCTGATGAGATGGGAATTGCAATCCGCATTGTCAAAAGAAGGGACTAAAGTCCATGTAAGCAATTACTCCATGGTCATGTAGTCAGTAAGTATAGAGCAAGGATTCATTCATTCATTCAAACATTTATTGAGCACCTACCATATACCAGAAAATGTCCAGGTGCTGGGGATAGGGTCCCAGCTCTCATGACGTCTGCATTCTTGGGGTCAAAGAGAAAGAAATAAACAAGGAAACCAAACAAGCACATGAGGTAATTCTAGAGAGTACTAAATGTCAGGAATGCAAAAAAGTACTATATTGACAGAGACTGCCTGGCCAGGGAAAGGAGGGTTGGTTAAGATGTGTTAGTCATAGCAATTATGCTCCAATGAAGAGCTGGAAAAAAAAGAAGAAGAAAAAAGATATGTTAGTACTTCTCCCAAGAAGTAAAGTTTGAGCTGAAATGTGCATGAAGAGAAAGATCCAGGTCTGAAGGATCTGGGGGATGAGCGCATGCAAGTACAAAAGCCCTGATGCAGGAAAAAGCTTGGTATGTCTCAGGACAGAGGCAGGCAGTGGCCAGGTTATGATGATCTTTGCCAGCCATGGTAAAGGGTTGAGATTTTATTCTAAGTGTAATTAAAAAACAAAAACAAAACCTTAGAAGGTTTGAAGCAAGAGGAGATACGATCTGATTTATAGTTTTTACAGATGAAAATAGTCAATCTTATGCTTAACCTTAGGACAATAATGTATTTCAAAGAGTTGGTGTCCAATTAGTATAGAATAAAGGAATAACAATGACATAGTACAAGAGGCAGGTATGATCCCAATGGGGGAGAGAGCATGAGACTCCAAAACAAGTGCAGTCCCTAAAGACAGTCTGCATCTGAGGGTGGACCGCTCAGCGGTTTCCTGGTCCCACCCATCAATCAAGGACACAGACCCTGAGAGAAGTCACGCACCAAAGCAAGCCAGGAGCCAGCTCTTGGATGGGCAAATGCACTAGGAAGATTCTCAGAACAGGAAAAAAGCAACGTGGCTAGCTCAGAAGCCCAAGATTTAAGAGCACTGGGAGGAGAGAAAGAAAGGGCAGGAGGCATTAGGATGAGGAACTTGGAGAGTCGAAAACACAGTTCAGGGACTGGCAGGGAGCATGGCAATCAGCGCGGCCAACTCTGGTAAGATTCAGTGCTGGGGAGCAGGGTGTAGAACTTGGAAACTGCCACATTCTGTTTGATGGGAGTGGTGCTGTGTCTCTGAGTGAAATGAGAGTGGATTCCACTCCGGGGAAATGAGAGAAGACAAATCCAAGGAAATTGGGAAGGAAGGAAGCTCCAGGTTTCGCATGATCTTTTCTTACTTAACCTTCTCTGGTTCTTGTTAGTAATCTCTTTTATTTTGTCAAGACATACATCATGTTTATTTCATAGCCTGTCCTGAAATTTTGCAGGATTATTCAAGTCACATCTATAGGCAAATTGAGTTGTGTGTACTCTGTAAACTTAGGGTAATTTTTATAAATCTAATAGACTCCTTATTCTCCCATCTCAGTCTTTCCTGCTCTATTCTCTCTCCCTCCTTCTCTGTCTCTCAGCTCTCTCCTTCCTTCATTTTCGTTCTGCCCTTTCTTCCCTCCTTTTCACTTTGCATGTTTGTACGTGGATAGGTCAAATAAAATAACAAAAAATGTTTGCAGGGAATCAATATGAACTTGTATCTTCTGTGAGTTTTTCTTTTATATATTTTGAATGTGAGAAAACATTTGCCCTCCCCCAGGCCTCAGGCACATTTTATATTAACCAGAATTTCTAAACAAACAAACAAACAAACAAAAACTGAAAAGAATTTCTCCTCTGCGGTTCACTGGTTATTTCTGGGAGTTTTTTTGAGTGTTATTCCCTTGGATCTGAAGACATGAAATCATTTAAATCAGCCAGGGGTTCCCCGACTAGCTCTTCCATTGACCTGTGATTCAATTTCCTCTTAATCATGTTTATTTGATGCTCTTTAGTTCGAAGAGCCTTGCTGGAGAAAGTGAACGGAAGACAGGAGCTGAGGAGTTCTGCTTTCTGCGTGTCAGCTATTCACATTGCACCATCTGCCCCGGGCAACTGGTCTATTCCTTCCCTGTTCTCTTCTGGGTAGTAAACAGATTTACTCAGAGGGAAAAAAAGAGAGAACAAAGAGTATGCTACAAAGGGATGGGGGATGGGAAGGGAATGACACCCATTGGTGCAAGGTCCTGGGCTGTTTACTCCTGCTACTGTCAGGCCCCAAAGCCACCTGCTTGCTTCCATGTCTGCTCTGACCCCTCTGCGCAGCTCCCGCCAAAAATCATTAAGAGGAAATAGGGGTAATATTGCACAGTAGTTGACTTTATCTGTGACTGCTGTAACTGCCATAGACAGACATCTGTCTTCATCATCTCCAGCTTTCAAAATCCAGCTCAAGCAACTCCTCCATGATGCAACCATCCTTTGACCAGCACCCCCTACCTGCACACACCTCCACAGAACTCCCAGCCGACCCTCCCTTCTCTTGGCTGTGTCTTTATCTCCCACCGATCTCCAGTACTAGTCTCATCACGTTATCCCATGTTGTCTTTACGTCTGTCTGTTAGTTGATTGGGATTAGTGTATTAGTTTGCTAGGATTGTCATAACAAATTACTACAAACTGAGTGGCTTAAACCGCAGAAATTTCTCACAGTTCTCAAAGGTACACGTCTGAGATCAAGATGTCAGGGTTGATTCCTTCTGAAGGCTGTGAGAAAAAAATCTATCCCATGGCTCTCTCCTAGCTTCTGGTGGCTGGCTGGCAATCTGTGCTGTTCCTTGGCTTGCAGATGCTTCACCCCATCTCTGCCTTCGTGTTCACGTGGCACTCTCCCCGTGGGCATGTCTGTCTCTTCAGATGGCAGTCTTTTTATAAGGGCAGCAGCCGTACTGGATTAGGGACTTACCCTACTCCAATATGACCTCATCTTAACTTAGTATATCTGCAATGAGTTTATTTCCAAATAAGGTCACATTTGAAATAACTGAGGGTTAGACGTCAACATATGAATTTTGGGAGGAACACAATTCAGCCCATAGCGATCGGGTTTCATGTTTTATTCATCTTTGCATACCTGACATCTAGTTCAATGCCAGGTCTTTGCCTGAAGTCCAATGTCTTCAATAATATATGTTTAACTATCTCTGCCACAGTGCAGATGCAAGCCAAATTGAACATGGGAGCTATATATATACTTTTTTTTCTGAAAGGAAGAACCATCAGGAAGCCAGAAACTCTCTGAATAAAGAACAGATCCCTCTGACATCAAGAGACCTCAACATGATCATCGGTAGCTTGGATAATAACATGCACCTCAGTCCTACTGCAAGAGGACTCCATGGACCATGCATGTCAAGTTCATTATCTGACACATGGAGGTGACCCACCCTTTGCCCAGCTCCCGTGACCTTACACATAAAGAATGGGGCCCTTGAAACCTATAGACCACATTTATCCTGCAGATGCCTGCAAAGAAAGATCCTCACTCCTCCTCCATTTCACCTTATCTTCTAATAGAATGTGAGCATGATGAGAGGCAGAGATGGACAGAACACAGGGTTTTCTTAAAGAGGCTCACAGTCTGGTGGGAAAAGAGAATGTGGCAAATATTACAAATATTACAACCAGGGTGCGGTGGGAAGCCAGAGGCCAGGAAGATTGGGGTGGATCTTCAAAGGCAAGTAACAGTGAGCCAGGCGAGGAGGTGGGTGAATGTCTTTCCAGGCAGTGGGTATAGCTTTATAAAATCCCAGAGGTCAGAGAGCAGCAGGTCATTCCACCAGGCTTCTTGGTGCAGCCCTAGGAGTTGGGGTCAGGGGTTAGATCAAGAACATCAGGCAAACCATGCTGAGGAGCTTGGACTTCACGCAGTAACTGAAGGGTTGTAAGCACCGGACGAGCACTACCACATTTGCGATTTAGAAAGATCACTGATCACAACAAGATTTTACTGGAGGAGGCCTGCGTGGGTCAGAGAATGTAGGTTAGGAACACATGTTATAATCCAGAAGAGAAATAACCACAGGGACATGAATTAAAGATGGACAGTGGTGGCAGAGGGGGGCGGGGGAGAGAATGAGAAAGAGGCTGTGGACACTCCCGGGGTCCCCCCAGATCTCCTGGCATCCTTGCCAACATTTTCTTTGCCTCTCCTCCCACTGGGCTTGGGCTTGAATGTCCACATCGCCCCACACCTGTGCTTCTTTTTTGGAGACACCGCTTGGCCACTGGAGGGCCCTGCCCATAGGCATAAACAGCTCAAAGTGACTAGAAGTTTCTTCTCCACATACCACCCTCACCACCACTAACCCTTCAAATCCCACAGTCCTCAACCAGGGATTATTACATATAAAATGGAAAAGTCTGGTGGCTTTGATTCTGCTTGGACAAATTCCAAGGCATATGTTACACTTCAAAAGTTCTCCATGGGATCAGGTTGAAACCACACTCTTCCCTGTCTTACTTCCCTTGCTCCTTTACCTGCTTCTCCTGGAAGCACTTCCTGAAAAATCACTTACACATAAGTCCTTCCCCTGAGCCGTCCTTCTGGTGAACTTGTCCAAAGATTTGAGAGCTATTGAAAACATTTTTAGTGTACAGAACTTGGTAAATAGTGGATGCGGGAAGATCTGATATTAACTAGAAGAAAAATATTCAGTGAAACTCAAACTATGTTTACAAACAAGGATTTGGGAACCAAAGAACAAATGCTATCCAAGTAAAATGTTAACTTTATGTCTAATTTTTATTTTTCCTTTGACTCTATGGTGGGGGGGGAAGCCTTTTGATCATACAACTGCTCAAGATTTGTTACTCCACATTTAGGGCCAATAGGATGCCATGGAAATCTGACCTTCTTTAGTAGAATTTTAACGTAATTACCTTTGTATGAAGAAGGTAGGAATGATTGGGGGTAACTGCCAGGCCTCGTGGTCCTCTCCCTCATTGCCCCCTTCTTCCTTCTCCTCCTCCACTTCCCCACTGCCACTGGGTTTCTCCGAAGTTTTCAACTTCTGCTCTTCCCAGTCGTGGGTGATACACAGCATTCTGCACTGATGGTTCTCGTTCCACCCTTGCCCACCTTTAGTTCTGAGCAATACCTTTTCTTATCTTCCTTTTTGTCTTTATAAGTTGGTGAATGAACAAAGGTGGGATATGTGCTACATTCTGTGAAGTCTGAGCTTGCCAGGTATGTCTATAAAGCACTGAGAACAGTTTCCGTTGTCACTTGTGGATGAAGCCCCATAGTCTATAAATGTAGCTTAAACATACTTAGAGTTTGCTATTACAATCAAATAAAATTTACAGTGAGGCTAATCTGATACAAATGTAATGACAAGCATGGTGAGTATTATAGTGTAGGTGTTAACAAACCATAAGCAGCTCACAGAAAGTCACTTAATACCTAATTCTCACATAGGCCAAGTTAATATGTAGTTTTTAAGTTCCTTTCAGAGAATCTGTACACAGTTTTCGGGCAAATCAACAGCTTCCAAATCACACACAATCTAAACAGAAAAGTCCCTAGATTTTGACCCCCCGCCCCCAGGAATTATGATTCAACCACCCTTGAGGGCCTGCTTTATGTGGACCACTGTGTCAGGTGCTGTAGAAACAGGGATGATGGCAGCGTGGTTGTCATCACCACACAATTCTGAGTCCCAGCCCTGGCATCTAGGGCTGATATTTCTTGGGTTGCAGTCCCGCTCTCTGTCTCCCCGGTTCTCTCGCTGCCAGACTCTGCCCTTCTTCAGAACAGTACCTGCCCGGTGCCTCCTAGTCTCTGTCCCCAAGCTCCAGCCTAAGGCCTCCAGTCTGTGGAAACCCAGGTGCCTATGAGTGGCAGAATATTAAGACCAAACAACTTTCCCTGGCAAACCAAGACTTCTATACCTGCAGAGCATACCTATAATCGATCAGTCATTTGTTCAGACCTTCTTTCATTCCATCAGCATCTACTGAGAACCTGCCATTGGCTTGGCATGTTCTAGCCACAGGGAAACAGTAATGAATCTGACCTACAAAGTCACCACTCCGGTAGAACGTCCATCCGAGAGAGAGGCTGGGAGACGGACTGCAAACAGAACACAAAATGAAAGAGAAAATAGCAGGTAGTGATGAAAATAAAACCTGTCTTACAGAGTGACTGGATAGGGTGGTCAGAATAGTCCTCTCTGAGGTGATGACCTATAAACTAAGGCCTAAATAATAAGAAGGAAAGAGCCATATGTCAATCTTGGAGAAGGGCATTCCACACAAAGGGTGTATCCACTACAAGTCATACATCTATCTTTTATACTAAATATCTCTCACATAAGAGAATGTTACAAAGATTTCCATAGACAGCAATTGTGTTGTAGATGCTCTCTAGAACATTGAGGAGATAGAGGCTAAACTTTAGATGCTCGTTGGTTCCAGGATACCATCCCTAGAATTTACAACTGTTGAGACAGAATGATTTTCTCACTTTTTTCACCCAACCATTATATTGGGTTGGCCACAAAGTTCGTTCAGGTTTTTTCTGTAAGATGTTACCAAAAACCCGAATGAAATTTTTGGCCAACTCAATGTATGTGGTAGACAATTAAGACAATAGAAGAGAACTGCATATGGTTTGGCTGTTTTTCTGCTGCTCAATTCCTGCCTCCCCCATCAATAGCCTTAAAAGCCTGGCGTGTTGCCAGCACAGTCTCAGTGCTTCTGCTAATGCGGTGATATTGACCACCAACGCTTTCATATGTGCATTCAATTTTCTGAGCAAGGAGAGATTTGCTTGGTCAGATTTGCATTCTTTCATTAACTCTTGCTCCTCATGACAGCTCCAAAAAGAGAGCAAAAGCCACCAGGTTTTAGCGCCATCCTTTGGTAGGTAATCTTTAGTAAGTAATCTTTTTCTGATTCTAGCCTCTGATTTTCAATAACTGGGGGGACACTAGTGCTCATTTCTCACATAGAATTGGGGTAGATGAGGAAGAAAAACAAAAACTAGGAAGACAGACTAGATACATTTTTAGTGCCCTGGGTTTTTTGTCAATAATACTGAGTATTGAGCTGAAGGCAGCACTTGTGAGGGGAAGGAGAGTGAGCATTCTGTCCGTGGTCAGTCCACACAGTAACAATGTCTTAGCTTGTGGTTTGTGGGTTTCCTTTGGCGCTCTCTGTCCCGCTAGATACTTTGCTGTTGTTTCCTAATTTAAAACTCACCATTTTAAAATGCTCTGTTTTCCTTCTTAATGTAGGAAAATACCCAAAATGTTCTAGTTTAATAACAATTTGTTATAAAAACATGCAAACTCATAGTTTAGGAGCTTACAAACACCCAATATCCACGTCACTTATAGTCAGTTTTTAGGACGTTGTTACCACACTACATCCCTGTTGTGTTAGTGCGATGTGATGGAATTGACCTGACCCAAACATCTCCCAGTCTCCACAGAAAGCATATTCCTGTGGGAATTAGCCACCACGATTAGAATGAGAAAAAAGTTATAAAACTGTTACCAGACACAAGCCATAGACTTCCAAGTCCTTCCCTACACTCATCCTTTACTCTTATGTAACAAGACATAACTTTTTTTACTCTGCATTCAAACTTCAACCATAATGCACTGAAATTGTACTTGGACTACACTTGTATTTCCTGCCGTTATATAGTCATCATTCACTACTTACACGCTTCTCTTACTTCTCCTTTAACAGCTAAGAGTGTTGTAAGCAGTGGCCAAGGATGTCTAAACCTACTCTCTAGTGCTTAGGACTGGACTTTCTATAAGAAGTAACAATGTCTTGATTATTCTTTCCCAAGAACTTCAGAGGAAATTCTTAACACTTCTTGTGTAACGCTGAAATAATCAGACGGGTCACTTCAAATAATTCAGTTGTGCATTTAGCAATTAAATAAAAATATTTAAACCTGAAAATCTCCAAATGTCCATATTCAGTTAGTCATGCTTTATCTGGATCTTCAGCCACTAAATTTCTTTATAGAATATCCGGAGTTCCTGCCTAGGATGTGCATGAAAAGATATCAGTACTAGAGGCTTTGGAAGTAATGACAGAAGTTTCAATGAAGTGTATAAAATGAATATCCAACTGAGAAATGCAGACATCAATTTAGAGTATCAACACAGCTTCATTATCTCCACTCCAGAAATGTAAAAGCTATGTGGGGGTATTGCATTCACCTTCCTGTGCTTCCAGTGATTTACTAAGACTTTGGACAAGTCAATTTCCTTCAGAATACCTCAGCTTATTTCGATTTGTGAAACAGGGATGGGAATAGCTCAAAACAGATCGGTCCATAAAGTTCTGACATTGCTTCGGTCTGACATTGCTTGGGTGGGAGTTATGTAACCAAAAGCACCTCTGTTGTTGTTTTTATTGAGTGATTCCAGAGAAGCACTGTCAATGTCCACAATTCAATCTCTTATTAGACACTGGAAGAACTGCCAACACAACTGGGTGTCGAACTTTAGTCTGGGTCAGTCTTCTCATTAGCTGCAAGGTTATTAGCAAATTACTTAGGGAAACTCATTAACGCTTTCAAAGGCAGTGATACATTGAATGGAAATGTAGCAACCCATGTGAGTAAGTGGACTCTTTCAAGCACTTCAGTGAATAAGAAAACCATTGGGCAGCTTGTGCCTGTGGCTATGTTTTTGCCTTTGATCCCGGCTACCTGCTGTGGTTCCTGACTGGGTTTTACCCCATAACTCGGGTCTCCTCTCTCCTTCCCCTAGAACAGCTCAAAATGCCTAGATGGGTGAAGCCCCTTTACCCACGGCAGCCCTCCCTTTTGCAGCCTTCTGGAGTTCAAACCAAACACAAATTGTGGATCAAAAGTGCTTTCTTATTTGACTAATGAAGTTTATTCTGATCAATACAGTTCAATACACTATTATGCCCTTGGGATATATGCATTAATATTTCCTACATATTAATACATACTGATTGAGCATCTATTGTATGCTAAACACATACCCTAAGTTTCTCTCCCTACTATGCAGCCAGGTAACATTGTGTGTATTTTAGGAAGAATTTATCTTATTCTGCCTTATCCATTGAATGTTGAGGTAGGCAGAATGCTAAGGTTACTCACAATGACCCACACTTTTGTATTATTCCTTCTCCTTGAGTGTGGGAAGGACCTGTGAATATGGTAGGATAGCATTTCATGCTCAGGTCATATTATAGGTCACAGTCGACCTAATCTGATCTCATCCACGAGACCGTAAAAGGGACAGGGCTCTTCTTGGTGAAAGAGATTTGAAATGTGAGAGGGATTTGACACGAGGGGGACTCTCTGATGCTGGCTTGGAAGATGGAGGGGAACACATGGCAAGGACCTGAGAAAAGTGGCTTCTAGGAGCTGAGAACAGCCCTGGGCAGCCAGAAAGAAAGCAGGTACTTCAGTCCTACAACTGCCTGGAACCTTGTGAGCTTGGAAGAGGACTCCAAGCCTCCAGATAAGAACTCAGCTCAGCCAACACCTTGAATGTGAGACCACGAGCAGAAAACAGTTGAGCCACACTCAGACTACTGAGCTACAAAACAGTGAGCTGATAAATGGCTATTGTTTTAAGCCACTAGACTTGTGGGTAATTTGTTATACAGCAATAGAAAAGTAATACAAGTACCGTACCCTACTGCTAGACTATAAACTATGTTAAATCCAAGGCTTTGTATGTATCTGTATACCTCCTAGGTATCTTTGGAAAGAAACATCCTAGGTTGACCTTTCTGGTGAGAATCACTTGCTGTGTTTCCTTAACTGGCTCATACGTGGAGCACTTAAAAGTCCTACTAGTATAGGGCTAGTATAGACTCATCACTTTTAGGCCTAGATTCTTGTTCTGGTTTCAGAGAGACATGAGTCATTGTTTTCAAAATAAAAGAAATCATTAGGACTTCCAAGTACTACATTAAAAAGGAGAGGTAAGAGGCAAGGAATTGGAAGATTTTCTGAAACTTTTATTTCTTTCCCATGTTTCATTTGTTTCTCTTGCCAGTTGTGACATTATATAGGAGTAACAGCTAACAGAGTTTTCAAAGACTCAGGAGTTAATTGGACGTAAGAGTTAGCCAAGTGGAAGTTAGCCAGAGGCAAAGAGGGGAAAGAGCATTCCAAAGAAAAGGGATATTTTGTGAACTATCTGGGGAAAGAAAAAAGCAGACCTGTTCAAGAAATCCCAGTATTTCTATATGACTCAAGTCTAGTGTAGAAGGGGAGAGGGCAACTTCTGGAGTGTAAGAAATAAACAGGAACCAGAAGACCTTGACTTTTTTTTTGTTCTAAGACCCCCTTTTAATGCGAGGACCCCAGAGGGTCAGCTGCCATTCGAAGTTTAATGGGTGTCTACTCTGGTACCAGATAAGTGCTAATGAGCCTGAGTTCCTGGTGGGTTTGTGACGGGTGTAGGAGCTTGCTTGGGCTTTTGATGGCCTCAGGACAATATATGACTTGGGTACAAACAGCCCTGATCAAAACACCGAGAACTACTCCTAAGTGAAGTCCTACCATGAATGCCTTCTAATCTTGGCAACTGACAGGAAATAAGTGGATTTGGATTCCCAAGACCGGTCAGGAGTGCAAGAGCAGTAATAAGTTCCAAGGTTCCCCAATCCTAGAAGAGGAGGAACATGGTAGGAGCATGGAGACCCTTCTTTGTGTCCAGCTGAGTTACCCAGTAGTTCTATTGGATGAGCACACAAAGAGACAATCTGTAGATGCAAGACAAGAGACAACACATTCCCTCTCCCCTTCCATAGCCTTCTAACTTAGCCTGCCATGGATTTACTTAGCCGAATCTAGTAGTCTTAGCGTCTCCATTTTTCCTAAGGAAAACCTACAATTTCACTCTAGAACAATTCTTCTTTCTATGTTTACTGTAAAAGCTAGTGATCTTTCTTACAACAAGTTGATATTTTCAAGGGCAATTAAACTGCCCTTATCCTTCACAGAGAGAAGCTGTTTTTTTTGTTGTTTTTTTTTCTCCTGTGGTTTTGATTTCTAAATAAGGTTCTGCTCCTGGCTATTGCTGATGCAGAACAGGGCTGGAAAGGATAGAGTTAAGGTGAGTCAGGCACAGACAAGGCAGGGGGTGGAAGAAAAAGAGGCTTTCTCTCCAGAGAGGTCTTTGACATGGAAATGTGCCCCCTAAAGATAATGGGGAGGGGAGGAACCCTGCTGGGGGGGAGTCGAGGAAGATGAGACCAAAAAAACAAATGCCATCCACCTCCCTAAAACAAACAGGGAGAATGAAAGGATTCACTGTTGTGCTCCTCACAACCTCCTCAAAGGAGGGAGAAGGTGGCAGGGCACTTGCTCTGCACCAAGTCCTTCAGAAAAGAGATTTGAGGCTACACTCTCAAATGACAGCCGCTCTTACACAATTAGCACAGTGTAAAGTTTAGGTAAGTTGGATTTCTTACTTTTCACATTCAGATTGTGAATAAAGGGGGCCCTGAGAGGGGAAAAATAGACTTCTGTTATTTTATCAATGGTTAATCAGTGAAATTCTAGAAAGAGTTTCCCACACTTCATTCCACCCCACTTAGGATTTTCGGGCTTTGACCAGCTCCTTGTCACTGTGGTTTAGATTCTACTGTGGCCTGTTTCTTTCCTTCTTCAGAAGGCGCCCAAATAATGTCAGTTGATGAACAAACACAGGAACCAGCCTGAAGTTTCCTCACCTTCTCTTGTGTAAGTGTAACTGTTACTTTGGTTGTCAGTTTAAAAGTCAGCTTTGCGAAGAAAAATGTTATCACAGCAAGTCCACCGGCCATTGGTCAGAGAAAGCCAAGGAAGGGAAAAGCCTGGAAGCTGACCTAACCTTGTGACTGTATTGACTGAAAGTGGTTAGGAAAGACCTGACACATACTAAGAATAGATTCTTCCACCATGTATCTGCCCCACCCCACCCCCACTCAATACTTCCACTGAAATCATGGGCAGCTTGGTGGGAACAGGATATTTCTCCACTTGTTGGGAATTCAGGCCATTTTTCTCTTCCAGCTAAAGGGATGCTGGCAGGAAGCTGGGGGAGGGGTGATCTGTGAAAGCAGCTGATTGGCACATGGAAGGGCAGAGAGGGATCTCCTCAACCTCTCCTTCCCTTCAGTCACCCACATTCGAGGATCCCTGCTAGAGAAGAAGGCAATTGCTACTCCATGCCTTCTGTGCAAAGAATGAAGAGCCCACAACAGAAAGCAAAAGGGAAAGGAGGACTGCGTGATTTCCCAGATATCTTCACATTGGCTTCTAAGGGGTATCTGTGGAGGCCACACCACTTAGCTGCTGTGGAATTTGGGGTTAATGTCTTTCTTACTTTGAAAACTAAAAATGACTTTCATTGATAAGCAGAAAAAGATACACACGCACACACACACATACACACACGTACACACACATATTTATATACAGCAAAACCCGTATTTCCTCCCCACCAGAGGTGGCCATGGTTAAAGCTCTCGTTGCTTATGTGTGATATGTATGGTTAGTTTGGTTTGGCTCACAAGGAGAGATCATCCCTTACGCAATGTTTATTACATGCTTTTGCATCTCATGAACAAATTTTCCTGCCAGTAAATGTTCCTCTGTGTTTATCTTTAAAGGCTGCATGTGCATTAATCTCTCCGATGCTGGATAAGCCCTCAGAGCTGAGTTGAGGAGACGGCATCAGAGGCACATCTGAAATCCCCTAATTGCTTTGCCTCTGCCATTGACTTACCTGAGTCAAGAGTGTCTCCAAGGTGGGGACTAAGGCAGGTCTCTTCTTCAACCTTGCCCTTGGTCAGAGGTGGGAAAGGAGACAGCCAAGTGCCCAGTGCTGAGTGGGGGTCCCTGAAACAAGAAGGCCAAGGGCCACCCAGAGAAAGAGCTGAGGAGCCACAAGCCACAAGAGCACCCCACTTTCCTGTTCTTCCCTTAGAGGAGCTTCGGCTATTTTGCCATCCCACTGACACCTTCCTATGGTTCCCTTCTTAGTTCCCAGATTATTATTAAAACCCAAAGTGGATCAAGATAAACATTTTACAGTTAGATGTTGACT
The DNA here is from genome assembly GCF_030028045.1 of Hippopotamus amphibius kiboko. NCBI lineage: Eukaryota > Metazoa > Chordata > Mammalia > Artiodactyla > Hippopotamidae > Hippopotamus > Hippopotamus amphibius. The sequence goes on along the minus strand of NC_080191.1, from coordinate 45,070,524 downwards.
GCAGATGGGTCTGTTATCGTGACCTTCACATTTCCAGTGTGGTCTAGACCATAGATAAGTCCACTTCAGACAGACTGCAGAGGAAATAGTAAAGGAGAATTGCTTATCTCCCTCTGTTTTCCTCTTTCCCTGGTCTCGCGCAAAGAGAGCTGCATCTTGGTTTTCTCGTATCAGCCACGAGAAGGGGACCCAAAGCAGCACACAGGGCAACTGGAGACGGGCTCCTCCAGCCCCTCTTCCTGCTTCCGGGAGACATCTCTAGGAGAGGAGCTCCCTCTGCTCTGCAGCAATGACTTCGACAGTGGAGGTAGAGAAGAAGGGAGGGGAAAATAGCAGTGCAGGGCTTGGTGGAATTATCATTCTAAACTTTCATTAATATTGTTTCCTCTGCCTTGAAGGGGTTCTGAAGTTACATGGTTATATCTGCAAAGGACTTTAGGATCTTTAACGTCTCATAGGTTAGGTACAATGTAAAAAAGTATAAATAAATGAATATATTTATGTCTGATAGGTATATAGTTAGGTAGATAGATAGAGAGATATAGATGATAAAACATCAATTAGAACTAACTCCAACCACATAGTTCAAATAGCCCTATTACATTTTCAAGCTCCTTTTTAAAACTAACATATGTCAAGGGCAACCTCATGTATTATCTCAAAGTCTGGGACATATTCTAGAAAAAAGCAGTCACAAAAAATAAATAAAATATAATAAGTGCTATGGAAACAATTTGATTTCTTGCTTTGCTTGCTAAATGACAGAATTATGTACAATAGGCAAATAGCGGAAAATAACTCCAATATAAATAATGACATAATAACACAGTACAATAACTTTCAAATCCACTCCTTTTTGCGTCTTCTTACCACTGCCTCACTAATAGTTTATAACATTGTTGAGTGTTTACTATTGGCTAGACACAGATCTAAGGGCTTTACACGTATTAATTCATTTAATCTTTATAACCCTATGAAATAACTACTATGCTGATCCTTGATTTACAGAGGAGGAAACCGAAGCATAGAGAACATAAGAAACTTCCCCCCAGGTCATGGCTTGTAAGTCCAGGATTCTACATCAAACCATCTAGCTCCCTGTGTGCTCTACTGCACCTCACTAAGAATTGGCTCTATTCCTCCTCCCTTTTCCTGTCTGGTCTCCCTGCCTCCAGTCTCTCTAGTCCATCCTTACACAGTTACTGATGGAGTTATCCATGTGCAAATTACATCATGTCATCATGCCTATTTAAAGCCCATCGATGACTGCCTTTTGCTTACAGAATAAAGTCCAGCCTGCATAGTGGACCCCAGCATGTTTCACATGCTCACCTGAAATGTCCTTTCAGTTCCACTGTCTTCCCATCACTCACTTTACAAATGTGAAAGTAATTTTGCATTTTCTTTTCTCTATGATTCGTCACTATTTAGAATCCAGGTGAAATTCCAGCTCCTCCGTGAAGCCTCCTTCTATCTTACAGCAAGAAATAACTTCTCACTCCTCTAGCCTCCCACTTTATTCCTCTCTTGTGATCTTTCTCTTTTTTTTGCCACATTCAGTATGGTTTTGTATGTGTTTATCAGGATTATGTTTCCCCAAAATTAAAGACCATAGGTTGTACAACTTTACACTCAACCATTACTTACATCGTAGTAGGTGCTCCATAAATGTTTGTTGAATCAAAGTTCTGTTAGATTCTGTATTGGGTGAGAATACTATATGCTTGCCACTTGTGTCCATTTTAGCTCACAGAGAAGGGTGGGAGAAGTTTGCTGTGGGTATGTGGGAAGGAAAATTCCCAAAGATGAGGGGAAACCGTGACTCAAAATATAAGGTCACTGAGTTATCAACTGTGGTCTCATATTTCTGCTGCATGAGTAAGAAAGGGAAACTACTCTGCAGCAGGTACAGCTTTTTTCTCCCACCTCCTGTTTACTATTCTCTTCAATGGCCCCATCATGATGAGCCCTAACTGACCACTACAGAAATGTCTCCCCATTCCATGTAATGCATATTGTTTGCTTCAGAAAGAACAGATTTGTTCATGGCCTACTCCTTCTTCTTCTACCTGTCCAAAATCCTCTTTGCTCTCATGAAAGCACTGTCTACAAGGGTGGCAAGTTGAATGTTATTCAAAGGAAATGGAAAGCACAGGTGATAAAACTTTAAAAAAAAAATTTTAAAGACAAAGAAATAAAGAAGAGATATAAAGCATTAAAAATATTTGGCACAGAAATGAAGAAACAAAAATTATAAGAAGTGATTAAAAAACAAAAATGAAGAGGAATGTAACAACATCTAAGGAAAGGGAAAAAAATTTCTTGGTTGTTTGTTTGTTAAAAGAGTGCTCTGGCCTCTACTGAAGTCTAGAGCACTTCATCCACTTTACTACTTAAACCTGGCTCACTCAGTTGTAGCTATAATAAAAACTGATATGCCTCGCCCAAAAAGGTAAAATGCTTGCCTTCAGATCACCAAACATCCTCAATAAAGGCCTACATCTGCTGCTTAGATAAGTCCCTACTTTATACTGTTTGTTCACAGGTCAAGCTTGCATTTATATTATGCAGATTAATGAGAAGAATGGCACTGCTTGCATTAACACAATCTACCTGGATCATATCCTTTCTCTACTCCCTTTTTACCAATATAACATATTCCTTTAATTTTGTCTCCTGCCAACCATCATAAACAGTAGCTTCAAAAATACAAATAAATGTTAGTTTGGTTGAATAACACTGAGAGAGTCATCATACATAAAATGTAGAAAATCTCAGCTAGAATCTTTGCATTTATGCAATCCTCCTGGCATAGGATCAAACCACCAGTGAATTTTTCTAGCAATTCTTTATCATCACTTTGCTTTTAGAATAGGGACTCCCTTTGTTTCAGATCCTGCAGGATTTCTCTTTCCTAAGGTATAATCCTAAAAATCTAATTTTCTCTCTACTCCTTCCTCCAGCCTTTGATCCTAGGTATCTTCTAAAATCTGTTCTTCCGTTATGAATTAGTAAGACTTGGTTGAAATCTAATCAAGTGAAATTAAATTTTAAAACAAATTAAAATCCAGCAACACGAAATAAAAGATATAACAATTGCACAAACACAAGTTAGGGAGCATAGCTTTTAACTACACAAGTAAGGAATACTTGGGTATTTTACTTCTTTGCATGCACATTGACAAGCCACAGGATAATGGGACTGATGTAAAGGAATGTGTTCTTATGCTGCACTCAGGGGAGGAAAGTACTTGATGTTGGGGGAAAAAAAACACCTGAAAGGATTAGAGCAAACAGTTCCCAGTGCTCATAGTGGGCTGAGAATAGTGCCTTGTCCCACAGCCCAGACTAGAAAATCTTATAATTCATGGGGTATGGGCAAACCCAGAAGGTCTTTACTCAGCTATAGGGAATAATTAGTCTCAGAGCAAATGCTAGTAGCATTTACTAGCTAACAGATCTTAAAAGGAAGATCAAAAAGATGCAAACTATTTTCACATTACTTAGTTGCATCCCACAAGAAAACTCAAGAATAATTTTAGGAATAGAAAAATGCCCAGCACCCAGGAAGGTAAAATTCACAATGTCTGGCATTCAATCAAAGATTACTAGATATGTCAAGAAGGAAAATATGATAAATGCATTCAGTATGTTAAAAAATTATGTATAGGCATAATCAAATTTTAAGAGATGAGAATAATAATGTCTCAAATAAAAGTATAATAGATGAGATTGGTGTCAAAATAGCAATAGAAACTTCCCAAAATGAAACATAGAGAAAAAAATTTTTAATAAGAAGAATATCTGTGAACTGTGGAATAATTACAAGTGGCCCAGTTTATATGTAATTGAAGTCCCCAAAGGAGGAGACAGATAAAGATATTTGCAGATATAAAGGCAAAAATATTTAAAACTTGATAAAAACAATAAGTTCAAAGATCCAAGAAGCTCAACAAATCCCAAGGAAGAGAAACACAAAGAAAATTACACCAAGGCACATAATAATCAAATTATTCAAAACAAATGATAAAGGGAAACTCTTAAAAGCAGCTAAGAAAAAAAGGCATGCTGTGTATGTCTAGAATAAAGGTTACATTGAGAGAGTTATCATTAGAAATAATGTAAGCAAGAAAATAGTAGAGCAACATCTTTAAATTACTGAAAGATAAAACTGTTAATGTTGAATACTACATCTAGTAAAAAAGAAAAAAAAAAGCTTTAAAAAGCAATAGTGATGGACAGACTTTTTCAGACCTACAAAAAACTGAAAGCAATTATTACCAGCAGACCCACATTACAAAAAACAAACAAACAAACAAAAATGCTAAAGGAAGTCCTTTAGGCAGAAATAAAAGTATGCTAGATGGAAATATGAATCTACACTAAAGAATGAAGAGGACCAAGAATGGCAGCTATATAGATAAATATACAAGATTACTTTTTCTTAGTATTTAAATTTCTTTAAAAGACAATTTATAGTTTAAACAAAATAATAACAATGTACTATAAAGTTAAAACACTTGTAAGAGTAAAAAAGTACAACAGCAGCACAAAGGTCAGGGAGAGAGAAATGGAAGTATACTATTTTATATTATTTGTAAAATGGTATATTATTTATAAACATTATATCATTTATAAAATAGTATAAAACCCCTTAAAGGCAGACTTCAATAGGTCCTTATATTATTTATAAAATGGTATAAAATCCCCTAAAGGTAGACTTCAATAAATTAAATTGTATAATATAAACCATTAAGAAACAAAGTAACAAAACAACAATAATAATTAATAAGCCAATGGAGATCAAGTTAATTATAAAATATATTCAATTAATACAAAAGAAAGCAAAAAAGAGAAGAAGAGAAAGAATAGATAATAATATAAAAAAACAACAAGCTAGACTTAAGCCCAATCATTTCAATAATTATATTAAATGTAAATGGCCTTAACACCCACTTAAAAGGCTTGTGCCCCCCCCAAAAGCTAATCATATGCTACCTACAAAAACACCTTTAAATATAAAGGCATAAATAAGTTATAAATAAAAGGATGGAAAAGGGTATACTATAGTAACACTAATCAAAAAGAAAATTGAAGTGGCTGTATTACTATTAGATAAAGTAGATATCAAATCAAAGAATATACCTAGGGATAAAAATAATCATTTGATAATTGTATAGGGGTAAATGCATCCAGAGGATGTAACAATACTAAACATTTATGCATCTAATAACAGAGCTTCAAAATACATGAAGCAAAATCAAATAAAACTGCAAGGAGAAATAGACAAATTCACAATTATAGTTGGAGGTCTAAATTCACCTCTCTAAATATTTGATAGAACAAGTAGACAAAAAATTATCTAGGACACAGACTATTTAAACAGCACTATCAACCAAACTGACACTATAACACTCCTCCAAACAACAGGAAAATACACATTCTAAAAGTGCACATCCTAGGAATAATGGAACCTTTATCAACATAGACCTATTTTGGGCCATAAAACAAATCTTTAAAAGTATTTAGGTCACACAAAGTGTGTTTGCTGAGGAATTAAATTAGAAATCAATAACAGAAAGATCTCTGGAAACTAACAAACTTCTACAAAACCCATAGGTCAAAGAAGAATTCAAAGACAAATTAGAAAGTATTGTAAACTAAGTGAAAAGAAAAATTAAACATATCTTCTCAAAAGAATCCTACAATTGCTATTGTATCCGTGAAACATTTGCTACAGTTTGAAAATTAAACACAGAGCAGATTCACAGGAAAAAATTTCAACATACCAAAATTTATAGCACTAAATGCCTGTATTAGAAAATAAGGTTTCAAAGCAATCAATTCAGTTTCAACCATAAGAAACCAAAACAGGGCTTAGCAAACTATGGCCCTTGGGCCAAATCAAGACCACTGCCTGTATTTGGAACACAGTCATGCTCATTTCTTTACATTCTATGGCAGCATATATGCTATAATGTCAGAGTTCAGTTGGACAGAAACTGGATAGCTCACAAAGCCTAATATATTGCCATATGGTCTTTAACATAAAAGGTTGCTTACCCCTGAACAAGAAAAAGAAGAGAAATTAAACCCAAAGTAGACAGAAGAAAATAAATAATAAGGGTTACAAAAGCATTCAGTGAAATTTAGAAAACATAAAATGAATAGACAAAAGAAACAGTTCTTAAAGAAAATTTATAAAAGTGATTAACCATTAGTCTAATCACAAAAATGAGAGGAGACACAAATTACTAATATGAGAAATGCTAGAAGTTACATCACTATAGATTCTATGAATAATAAAAGGAAAATAAGAAAATATTGTGAACTTTGTGCTAATAAATTCAACAAAAGATGATATAGACTAATTTCTTGAAGAACGTAAATGACCAAAGCTCACTAAGAAGTAGGTAATCTGAATAATACTACATTTTTTAATTAAAGAAAATGAATTTGTAATTAAAAACCTTCTAACAAAGAAAATCCCATGCCCACATGGCTTCACTGGAGAATTCTTCCAAAATTTAAGGAAGCATAATAATTCTACACAAACTTTTCCATGGAATTGAAGAGGAGGGATTCTAATCATTTCAATCTCTGAGGTTATCATTAGCCTGAAACCAAAAGCAGACAAACACAGTAAGACCAGAAAACTCTACCAATATCTCTCATGAACAAAAATGCAAAAATTATATTACAAAATTTAGCAAATCAAATCTAACAACATGTAAAATGCATAATACATCATGGAAGAGTGAAGTTTATTCCACGAAAGTAATATTGTTAAATAACTTTGGTTTAACATTTGAAAATCAATCAATTTATCATTTTAACATACTGGAAAAGAAAAACCATATGATCATCTTAGTAGAAGCAGAAAAAAACAGTTGACAAAATCCAGTGTACATTTCTGATAAAAATTCTCAGCAAACTAAGAATAGAAAGGAACTTTTTCAACTTGATAAAAGGCATCTATGAATACCTATAGTTAACATCATACTTAATGATGAAAGACTGAATATTATGAGCAAGAAAAATACAATAATGTTTGAACTGATAACGTCTATTTCACATTGTACTGAGGTTTCTAGCTAGTGCAATTAGGATCAAAAAAGAAATAAAAGGCAGCATATTGGAAGGGAAGAGGTAAATTATCTCTTTATTTCAATGTCATTGTGTTTAAAAATCTCTTGGAACCTACAAAAAAGCTGCTAGTAGTGAGTTTATCAAGGTTGCATAAAAAATCAATTGTGTTTCTATATACTGGCAAAGAACAATTGGAAATTGAATATTTTTAAGTACCATTTAAAATAACTTAAAAACATAGATTTCTTAGGAATAAATCTGACAAAAGATGTGCAGGACTGATTTGTGAATATCTGCAAAACATTGCTAAAAGAAACTGAAGAATACCTAAGGAGATGGAAATATAGCAATTGTCCATTAACATGTCACTTTTCTTCAAATTGATCTACAGGCTCAATACAATCCCAATCAAAATCCAGCAGGACATTTTGTCAATATTGACAAGCTAATTCCAAAATTCATATGAAAATGTAAGGAACCTAGAATAGTCAAGACAATTTGGAAAATGTAAAATAAAGTTGTAAAACTAATTCTACCTGATTTAAAGACATTATAAAACTATAGTAATCAAGATGATATGATGGCCATGAAAAGACAGACGACAAAAAAATAAAAAAGACAGACCAAGAGATCAGCGAAATAGAATAAAGAAGTAGAGCTATACATATATAAATAATTGATTTTTAATCAAGTTGCAAAGGCGATCCAGTAGTGAAAGGATGGTCTTTCAACGAATTGTGCTAGAATAGTTGAATAACCATATGCAAAATGTATGAACTTCCATCTTATCTAAAGGCACATATAGAAATTAATTCAAAACTGATTACAGATCTAAATGTAAAATATAAAAGTATAAAACTTTTAGAAGAAATCATAACAGAATTTCTTTGTGACCTTGAGTTAGGCAAAGAGTTCATTTGCACAATACCAAAGACACGATCCACAAAATAAATAATTGATAAATAGGGTTACACTAAAACTAAACATTGCTTTCAAAAGACACTGTTAAAAGAATGAAAAGACAAGCCACAGACTAAGAGAAAATATTTTCAAATAATGTGTTTCATAAAGAAATTGTATGCAGAAAAGAAAAAGAAGACACAAAATAACCCAATTTCAAAACTGGAAAGATTGGAACTGACATTCTGCAAAGAAGATATAAAAATGGCAAATGAACACATGAAAAGATTCCAAATGTTACTAGTTTTTAGGGAAATGCCAGTTAAAACCACAATGAAATACCACTAAACATCTTTATAATGACTAAAGGCTGAGCTAAACAAGTGTCATGAGGATGTAGGGACGTAGAACTCTTATAAAATGCCAGTAAGATTTTTTAATGGTACAATCAATCACTTTGGAAAATAGTTTGGCAGTTTTTTTTTTTTAATAGTTAAATGTACATCTACCATATGATCCAGTTATTTCAATCCTACTTATTTACCCAAGAAAACATAAATCTTACATCTACACAAAGAGACTTGCACACAAATGTTCATAACAGCCTTATTTGTAATATCCAAAAGCTGATAAAAGCCCAAATATCCATCAACAGGTGAATGAATAAGCATATTGAGGAATATCCATACAATGGAACATTATTCAGCGATACAAAGGAATAAACTACTGGTATACCCAACAACATGGATAGATCCTATGTGATTCTGCTTGTATGAAACTCTGGAAAGTACAAACTAATCTATAGTGATAAGAAGCAAATTGTGTTCCCCTGGGGATTTGGAAAGGGTAGAAGGAAGTGGGAAGTTAAGGGTCACAAGGAAGCTCTTGAGGGTGATGGATATGTCCACTATCTTGACTGTGGTAATGGGCTGTGGGTACACACATATGAGAAAACTAATCCAGATGTACACTTGAAATATGTTTAGTTTGTTATGTGTCAAGTATACGTCAATAAGCTGGGGTTTTTTTTTTTAAGGAAAAAAGAAATAAATGATAGAAATGTTTAACCAAGAAAAAAGAAAAATTATGGAAAATGGGATCATCATCCTTAAATACTTGATAGGCCATCTTTGAGCCAGATGGCTCCAGAAGAACTTAACAAGAGGAAAGATTTGTGTTATAGAGAAGTACATGCAATGCTGTTAACTCCATGCTCTATATAGCCCAGTGTTAGAATGGTGTAGTGATCAAGAGACATAGTCCAGCAAACGAAAAAGTAACATAACTGTTTCCTTTCTTGCATTTCTTGCATGCCATGAAATGTATAATCTCTAGTGATACTTCTTTAAATTTCCCTTTTCCCTCCAACATTTTTATCATATGATGTTGGTTCTGTACCACATTTCTCAGAAATGTCTTCCCCTGGCCCACCTGTTTTTTATTCTTTTCCTTACTCTTCCCAATTCTGCATCACAAAAGTCTAAACAAAGAGTCTGGCAATAGCAGATCTGTCCATGTAGGTCAAATAAGGCTGGGGGAACACACTTGAGAGGGCAACACTAGAATCTTCTTGACCAAAAAGGGGTGAGGAAAGCCCTAGAATGTTTGTGCAGTGAAAGGAAGAACACTGATATGGTTAAGAGCCTGGTCTCCAGAGCTAGAATTTGGGGGTCCTATGTCCTGCTCTATTACTTACTAATTGTGTGACACTGAAAAATTTATCTAGCTTCTCTGTAAAATGAAGATAGTAACAACTTCCTAAGATGACTCTGAGCGTTAAATGATTTTAATACACCTAAGACATTTAGAACTATGCCTGGCACATAAGAAGCTCTCTATAAGTACCAGTTATTCATATTGTATGTTAATAATTTTGACCCCTTCACAACTCTGGGGGGGATCAGAGTTTACTCAAAATGGAATGAACAGCTTCAAAAGGCAACAGCTTCCTATCTCTAGAAGTGATCAAACCAATGCTAGATAGTTACTCCAAAGGGAAACTGCACATCAGATTAATTCATTTGATATTAACTAGACCAGGAACCACTGCAGTCCCTTTCATATATGAGAGTCTATATTTCCATGAATCTTTTTCTGTCTTAGTTATTTTTTCCTGCTTCCCCATTTCATCCACCCTAGATCAGAGCATCTTGAATTCTTTTGATCTTGGACTTTTTTTTTTTAGCTTGAAGGTGTTTCATAAAAAAGCCTTCTTTCAGATGACAAAACTGACAATTCATAAAAGAGGAAAATAAAAATATGAAAAATGTTAACCTCGCAGGAAATCAAATATTTGATAATATGAAGAATGCCCCTGCCATGTGAATACTGTTTTTAAACCACTTAGAATTTTAGAAAAAAAACGTAAAATGTTTCCTGCCAACTGACACACAAAACAAATCTTTCTGCAAGATGGACGAAATAGGAAAACTAATTTGAAGTTAATATCTTCCAAATAGAGAATTAACCAGTATTTAACTTTAAAATTCATTTCCCTGTTTTCTTTTTTCCCTACTTATTTTGCATTCAGGAAAATTCTGTTCAAAGAAAAATCCATTTTGTAAACAATGAAATCAATATTTATCACAGTTTGTCCCTACATCTGACCTTTTCTCTGGCCCCAGAATGTGGGGTGTTCTTCCTTCAATTAATGTTCACCATGATACAAATTACTCTATACAAAATAAAGAACAAGGTCCTACTGTATAGCACAGGGAACTATATCCAATATCTTGTAAGAAACTATAATAGAAAAGAATAAGAAAAATTATATATATAATTATATATACTATATATAATTTATTTATAATATATATATTATAAGAGATATATATATATATACACATCTCTGAATCACTTTGCTGTGCACCAGAAACTAACACAACACTGTAAATCAACTATACTTCGATTAAAAAAATTTTTTAATAAAAAAATAAAGTCCGCCATCACCTCTCCTGAGAACTTGCCCCCTTTTTCTTCTACCTGTAATTTTCCTCTCTATTCTGACTTTCTTCCCTCAACCTGAATATGTTCCTCCATTCTTCGCATTGACCAAAAGCCCTCCTTTAACTGTAGATTCATCTCCAGCTACCAACCAATCAATCACCTCTGCATCTTTGCCCATCTTGTCCTCTCCACTAGCTTTCTCCTCTTTCCTTTATCTCTCTATTGACCCTGACTCCTCTTTTTTAGAATTATCTCAGATGTCATTTCGTAGCTGTGATGTCAGCCACCACCACCACCCCACCGAGAGTGGTAGATGTCCCTCAAGGACCCCCATAATACCCCAAAGTACTCCATTAGAATTATCAGTTAACCTCAATGGCCTTGAGAGCTGGGGTAATAGGCTTGGCTCATAGCAAATAAAGAGATAATACACTGACTCTCTGTGGAATGAGTGAACATCCCAACCTAGACAAAATTCACATGACACAGAACTGATGTGGATATATTCTACAACATTGATATGTATACTTAGTCATTGGAGTTTTACAGTTTTACAGATTGATAAGTGGTTAGTAATCTCTTTGGTCATGAATTCTATCTCTATATGCAACAATGTGTAAGCTCCAATGTGGAAATACTAGTCAATATTCTAGGTGCCATCCAATCAGTAATACAATAGCAAATATATATTTTTCCCTAGGCCATTCAGTATAATCTCTCTATGGTCTAGGTAACTTCTCTTGACGTTTTCTTTCACATTCTTAGACCAGCATACTGCCATGGGCATCCCCATATCATCAGTTACTTCCTGGCTGTCATAGAACAGATTGAGATAATACATACTTTCATACTCTGCATCATAGAATTTGAGACATAGGATAATCCGGAGAAGTAATTTCAGCTTTATTTATCCAACATCACATAGTATGGCAATTTTTTTTTTCTTTTTTCTTTTTTTTTTTGTGTGTGTGTGTTTGAGAACTTTGGCAAAGTTTAAGGTTTTTTTTGTTTTGTATCTTATTTTTTAAACTCTCCTTCATTGAGTATTTTATTTATTTATTTATTTATTTTTGGCTGCACTGGGTCTCTGTTGCTGCACTCGGGCTTTCTCTAGTTGCAGAGAGTGGGGGCTGCCCTTTGTTGCAGGTTGTGGGCTTCTCAGTGCAGTGGCTTCTCTTGTTGCAGAGCACAGGCTCTAGGCATGCGGGCTTCAATAGTTATGGTATGCGGGCTCAGTAGTTGTGGTTCGCCGGCTCTAGAGCGCAGGCTCAGTAGTTGTTCCAGGGCATGTGGGATCTTCCCTGGAAGATCAAACAGGGATCAAACCCATGTCCCCTGCATTGGGAGGCAGATTCTTAACCACTGCGCCACCAGGGAAGTCCTTCATTGAGGCTTATTGTGGGATAAAAGTACATTAAGAGCTTCACTTACTTTTACTCTTTCAATTTTACAACAACCCTATCAAGCTCACATTATAATTGTAAATTTTACCCCCATTTTACAGTTGAGAAAACTGAGGTATAGAGAGATTAGGAAAATTGATCTAAGCCATATGGCTAGTAAGGTCTTGAATCAGGATGGCTGTTCTCAGGGCCACGCTCTTAACAACACTCTCACTGTCCCATGGCAAATCCAAGAATAGATATTCAGAGGTGAAACTGACTATAGAAACTCAAGTATGTAGTTAAAAGGAAAATAAAGCCTGGGAATATATTTCTTCATTATTAAGAGTAAGTTTTTTTGTTTGTTTGTTTTTTTAATGTAGAATGACATAGCAAAGGAAGAAAAAAATTAAAAATCTCATAATAACACTTTGGTCTAAAAGGCTCCTCTAAGCAAGTAGTAAACTCCTGGGCGATTAGTTATGGATTTAGATTTTCTTTTAAGCTATTGATAGCAACTAAAATGACATTTTACAGATTTAGTTAATCATTGTTCTCTTGGTGAGCAAATTTTTCAATCTGTTTTAAAAACAGTTAAGTAATAGAACTAAAGCATATTAAGCCAACTTGGATGGGAGAGGAGAGTACTAAAACATTTGCACTGACATCATTGCTTACCTAGTACAGATCCTCCGAATATTCTGGGAAAAATAACTCTATGAGGAAGAATTTCTGTTCTTAGAAAACACTCAACAACCCTTTATAATTAAGAAGAAAATGCAAGTCCTAAGAGAATTTTCCTTACCAAAAAAAAAAATCCTAAATTCACATGACTTTATTATGTAAAATAGATAAAAATAAGATAGTTTAAATATAAATAAATGGAGGGGAATTTGGGATTGTTTGTTTTCCTCTTCCATGAACCCATCTCCATCTTCTCTTTGAGTTAATCATCATCAAATTGCACTAAATCAGGGGTGGCAGGGGCTGTGGCTGGCTGGATACCAGTGTTTCTCATTGTTTGGTTATACTGGAAATGTCTTTGGAATGAGCTTAATCTGAAAGACCTTTAACCAGCAATTCTCTTAGACTTCTAAACAGCAGAGGTTTGGGTTTTTCATTTGTTTGGGGTTTGTTTTGTTTTTTAATGGGTTGGGGGTTTTTGGTGGGTTTTGGTGGTTTTTTTGTTCATTTTTTTGGTGGGTTTTTTTTTCTGGTGGAGGGGAGATGAAGGGAGGAGTTTATATGTGTGTGATATATTTTTTTTCTTCAATTAAAAATAAAACAATATTAAGACTCTCTTTCCCTCCCATTCCCCACACATGCACATATACCATGCTCCGCTGACAGAACTTCTGCTGTTTGGAAGTCTAAGACAACTGGGAAAAGGGGTGGGGAATATGGAGATGGAGTCCTTCAATTTTTATTTCATTCATTTCTGTGTTGTTTGCTTTTTTAACCATGTTCATGGGATATTTTCAGTTAAAATAATAACTTTTTTGAACCCTGAGCAAAATGAAAAGACAAAACAACACAACACACACACACACACACACACACACACAGCTGTGTAATAAAGAACACGGAAGGGCAGTACAAGCAAAATATTCCAAGATGGCAGTGTCATTTGTTTTATCCTTTGGCTGAAAGGTTTGGCTGAAAATTTTCTCCCGAGGGTTTAAGTTGTTTTCCCTAGCTGAGGGGTGGGGTGAGGGATAAGGAAGGCAGATCTGTAGCTGATTGGCAGTTTCTGTGAGAAATTATTCACTCCAATAAGTTTTGTTATTCCGGCGATTTCTTTCTCAGAATTGATGGTGCCCTTTACTTTCAGGCGGGGGTTGGTGTGGGGAATGGGATGTTGTTTCTAGTGACTGCTGGGAGAAGGGAATGGGGGTGCCGCTGTCTGGCTGAGAGACTGAAAAGGTTCTGGGAGAATGGAATGTTGTTGTTTCTCCGTTTTTGAAGCCACTCTTCTTTTTGATCATGTTTATACTTTAAAATTTCACACCGTGGTCAAACTAGGCAAGGTATAATTTCACATGTCCCTGTAAACATTGGACAACTACACTTGTCCTGGGTGCACACAGGCACACAACTCTTATGGGCATTTAAGGTGGGTACCTGTGGGTGGAGAGGAATCACATTTTAATAACCCAAACCATGAGCAAATATTTTAATTGCAACCTCTTTGGGGCTTTTCCTATAGAATTTTCCTGTCTTTTTAACAGAAGTGACATGTAAATCCAAGTGCTGCTTTTCTCAGCTATAATTTAGAGTTACATTGAAGAAGAAAGTTATAAATAAGATAAAGTTAAAATATAGATTTTAGGTCAAGCATTCTACAGTGACGTAAAAGAGCAAGCTTTAAGTTTACTGACGAGGAATATTACAGCAATTACCAAAAGATTCTGCAGCTGCTAAACTAGGGAAACTATTTTTCTTTCTTTGAGTCTAACTCATTGTCTCTCGCAATTATCTCGTAACTAATCAAAGCTTTTATGAAAACGTTAGTAGCCAAAGAGCCACTTTGACTGCTGTCACTCCATTGGCACGCTGTTTACAGGCCTGTTTATTGCCACTAAAAACTTTTTTTTAATTTTAAAATTTGTTCTCTTGAAATCTGCTTTAACAACAACAGTAAAATATAATCTAAAATATTAACATAGTATGTACATAGAGTCCATTTTCTTAAGCATTTCCTCAAGCATTTCTTTACAATATGTCATAAAAATGTACTCACGCAAAAGGAAGGGATGCAGTTGTTGATCTTGATGACTGTTGTATCTGGGGTAGGTGGACCCTCTTGTTGTTTGAGGAAACACTCCTTGGAAGAGCTATTATAAGATCATATGTGAGTGACACAGACATTCATGATAGATAAACAGCCATGCTTAAATTAGATTGTGATCCATGCATGCATTCATCAGATATTTGACCAAGACTTTATGCTAGGTTTTGCTAATATAATCATGTATCAGACATACATACTGCCCTTAAAACACATGTGGTCCAGTAAGGACTTTAAAGAATAGTATTCTTTGCTATTAGATCCTAGGCCCTTGCATCAGTCAGCTATTACCAAAACAGTGCTGCAAAACAACAAGTAAAAATCTTGACATTTTTGTGACTTACAAAAATAAGCTTTTTTTTTTTTTTTTTTTTGCTCATGTATCTGTAAATCAGGCTCAGCTAATGGAGGCCAGCCTCAGTTGGGCTTGGCCTCAAACTTTGGATTGGGTGCAGGTCTGTTAATCCCTCCATGAACCAGTTGCTATCTAAAGCATGTTCTTTTCAAAGCCAAAGGAAAGAGCATAAAAGGGAAAGCCACACCACACATTTCAAGTACATGCTACTATCACACCTGCTGACACTTCATTGACCAGTGCGAATCACATGGCCTAGCCCAGCATCAATGACACACAGAAGTATACTCCTCCCATGAGGGGAAAAAAAGAAGGGAGGAAGGGAGGAAGGAAAGCAGGGAATACTTGCTAGACAAAAACCCAATTTTCCAAAACCCTCATCTCTTTTCATATTGTTGTTTCTTGCTCTAGGAGAGCTCACCAAACCCAGAGATTTCCTTTCTGTCTGTGCACAGATAATTCACCAATTCATATCTCTATCTCAGAACTCTCTTCTTAGTTCCAGAGTTTTGTGACCTAGGAACTACTTGGTATCCGTACTTGGATATTCCAAAGATACTGCAAACATAATATGTCTTAAATAAAACTCATGATCAACACCACTACCTCTGATAGACCAAAACTGGTATTCTCCTAGCATTCTCCATGTCACCGAATACCACAGCAATTGTCTATGCAAACTAGAAATCTAGGAATCTATGATATCCCCTCTCCTTCAACTGCCAAGTCCCATTGATCTCTTAAGACTCATTTTACCTTCTAATGTATCTTAACCCTTTCACTCTCTTCATCTTCACCAGTATCCTACTCCACCGTACCAGAAATGCACACCTGGATCCCGCTAATATCTATTAGCAGACACTGGCCCTATTGAAGGTGTTTTCCATTCAGAGTAATATTTTAGAAAAGCAAATTTGATTATGTTACTATTCCTACTTAACACCCTTTAGTGATCTGATGGTTTTAAAATATGCCCCAAATTCTTTGACATTACTTCTTTCAAAAGGTGGACACTAATTCCCCTCCCTTTGAATATTCGTAGGAATTAGTTACTTACTTCTAACAAATATTGGGTTGGCCAGAAAGTTTGTTTGGGTTTTTTCCAAAATTCGTTCGGGTTTTTCCATAAGACATCATGGAAAAACCCAAACAAACTTTTTGGCCAACCCAATACAATGTGGCAGAAGTGCTTTGTGACTTCTGAGGCTAGGTCTTAAAAAGTATAGCTCGCTCTCGCTCTCGCTGTCTCTCATCACTTGCTCCGGGGAAAGACAGCTGCCATGGCACATGAATACTTAAGCAGTCCTGTGGAGACACTGACATCAACAGCAACTGAAACACAGGGACCACTTTGCCAGCTATGCACGCATGCCACTTTGGAAGTAGACCCTCAGCTCCAGCCAAGACTCCAGATAACAGCAGAGCTTCGGCAGACATCACACTGCAAGATGTCCCTCTTGAGAGACCTCCAGCCAGAACTTCCCAGCTAAGTTCTCCTGGATTCCTGATGCACTGACACTGTGGGATATGAACAGGTTATTATTTTTTAAGCCACTAAGTTTGTAGCAAATTGTTATACCATTTAATGACCTTTGATTGCTCTTAAGACAAAGAACAAAATGCTTAACATGCTTAAAAGAGCCGCTTCCCAGGTCTCCAGCCCCATCTATAACATACCACACCACTCTTTGCCTCCTGGACATTCAGGCCTTCTTTCAGCTCTTTGAATACACCATGCTCCTTTCTACCACAGGGCTTTTGTTCATAATCTTTTTTCCCGTGAAAATATTTCTTTCTATATTCACTGACACGTCCTATATTTTCACTAAGTCTCAGCAACCTTGTCACTTCCCCAGGTGTATTTTTCCAGACATCTCTGACCCAGTCAAATTCCCCAGTTATAACCTCTCTCTGTATCATATATCTCCCTCACCTCATATACAAATTTATCATGTTATAATTTGATTACCTCTCTTCCACCAGATTTTATGAGTTGTTTGCTCACCAGTGTAGCCCTAGTATCTGTTATATGACTGGCCCAGAGTTGATGATCGAGGAGAATTTGTTGAATGAATAGATGAATGAACATTGATGTGCACAGGAACAACAACAGCACAAGGCAAAAATTGGCAGGTTCAGAGTGACCATAGCTGGAAGGCTGCACAAATCAGTTAGAGACAGATTGTCAGGACTTCCCTGGTGGCACAGTGGTTAAGAATCCACCTGCCAATGCAGAGGACACGGGTTTCAGCCCTGGTGCAGGAAGATCCCACATGGAGAAAAGCAACTAAGCCTGTGCACCACAACAACTGAGCCTGTGCTCTAGAGCCCATGAACTGCAACTATTGAGCCCTCAAGCCACAACTACTGAAGCCCATGCGCCTAGAGCCAGTGCTCTGCAACAAGAGAAGCCACCGCAATGAGAAGCCCATGCACCACAACAAAAAGTAGCCCTGCTCTCCGCAACTAGAGAAAGCCCGCGCAGCAACAAAGACCCAACGCAGCCAATAAATAAAATTAAAAAAAAAATACTGAGTACTAAATGATACCTAACCATAATTAGGTAGTAATAAAAAAAAAAGACAGATTGTCAAATTTACCTTTTATCCCCACAAGTTCTGCTGCCTCTGCCTTTCCACCTCTCCTTGGGAAGTTACCTTCTCCTTTCTCCCTGCTTAACTTTAAAACCCTTATCTGTATTAGCAGTCAACAAAGGGTCAAATAAAATAATTCACACCAAGGTGCTTATGGTCAGTAGTAAATCCCACTGTGAGGGAAGGCACTGGAGGGAAGTAGAGGTGGAGGAAGTGAGCTGGCAAGTGGGGCAAGCCCCAAGACAGAAGGAAGGCCAGTGGAGTAGATCTAGGGCTGGAGGAGGAGTGAGGACAGAGCAGAGGGCAACGGGGCTAATTCAGATCAATGCTCGGCAGCACGCCTAACCCAAAGGGATTTGAGCTAAGAAACAAGAACGGGACACAGCTTTCAAGCTGCAGGGTGACATCAGAAGTGCCCATGGCAGAGCTAGATTCCACGTGGGGATGCCTGTCTGAGGTGAACGAGCTAAGGAATAGGGGGACCAGGTGCAGCATCCTGGGCTCCACCTGGGCAATAATGGATGACACGCATTCCCTGTCCGTTGGTGGACCAACCCTCACAGGTGTGCGCACTAAAGCAACCAAGAAGATTCAGTTTGTTAGTTGTTTCCTTAACGTGAAAAATACATCTAGGTTTAATGAGTAGATACTGATTATGGACTGCTCAATATAAAGTAGCCAAGAAAAGTACTGCAGCATGCATTAGGAACACACATGGGCTCCCAAATACCTGCTGATTCTTCCTCAGCTCTGAGCGTGGTTGTGGGCGAAGCCACTAAGCGCTCCCTGACAACTTAGTGTCGGGAGGACTAGAGCCAACTTCAAACAACATTCCGTGAAAAGTCTGAGATAGATGGCAAGTAGATTTAAAGAATCACATTTAAAGACATTCACAATAAATTCATTACTCCTTTAATTTAGTAAACTGTTAAGCCTCTTGACAGCTTTGTATAGTTTATCTGCTTAGCAGAAATATCAGTGGCATCACAGTGACTAAAAGGAGTGGACCAAGGTACCACTGATCTAGGATTTTTAATTTGCAATCTTAGTGACTGAAAAAGATCAGTAAACTTTCCCCTCAATTGATTGTCATCGAGTGGGTTGTGCAATGATAAAAATGAAAAATTCTAAATCATTGGTTGGTTTTGCAACAGTTTGTTCTGTCCTGTGTACAGACACAACATTTTAACCTATGACATAAAGAGGGAATATTGCTTTGTCCAGTATATCCTCTAGCTTTTACGTCACCTAGGTTTACAGATTCCAGAATAAGCAATATCTCACCTCAACCACCACCACCCCTGGCCTAAAGGATAAATTACTCAGCTACACCGTTTTGACATGTTCTATTTGAACTCAAAGGCCTTCAGAAGAATTGCCCTGGGACCATCAGGTTTGCTTTCTGAATTTCCCTTTGGGGCTTTACTAAAGTGCTGTGTGGCAGAGAGGGCACTTCCCCAGCCATAAATAAGTGTTGAGCCCAACCATACTTTCTCATTCTTAATGTTGGGAAAGTAGGAGGGCAGTTCTGGTTCTCAACGTTTATGTGGCTGCTGACACCTAGAGTCATAAACAATGAAATTATAAAATCAAATTTATTTTCTATAATTTGTTCCTGAAGTGCTGCATTAAAAAACTATCTATCCTTGGAAGAACATAAACTCTTTGAGAATGTCTTTGGTAAACGTGTGGAACACGTCACTGTCAACTGCAATGAAACCACCCAAGAGTCACAATCTATTTGAAACCCATCATACATAAGTTGTAACTAAGTATAAGAGTTTTCAAAACATTTGCTTTTAAGTAAACTAGATCTGATTTAGATTATCCACACAATAAGGTCATTCTCAGTCACTGGCACCCTCATATGTTTCCTTGAAAGGGGAGAAAAATATGTGGATACAGCTAGTGAAGACAACCCACCAATCAATAATTGCCAAATTTCTTCCTTCTTTTCCTTCACCCTCTCCAGGAAAGCTCCCTCTTCTGAGAAATCTGGGTTGGAACACCTTATACGTGTATCCCTATGGTTGCGTGTCCCCTGTGATCGTGTCATCAATAGTACTCGTGAGAAAAAACAAGGTGATTTCAGAGGCTAGGTCTTCCGTGAATGGTAATAGATATCTGAAAAGAATAGTCTGTCTTCAGCTTAGCTCCCAGAGTTTCCTACAATTCATCCAATGTTACAGCCCTTGCTTCCCGTCTGCTCTGTCTTTCCATTATGGTGGCTATTTTATTTGACTATAACAACTTTATTTATTCATGCCTGTCTCCTCACTAGGATTAACTGGCCTTGAGGACACGGATGTCTTTTCATCCTCATGTCCAGGGTCCAGCACAGTCCCTGGCACAAAATAAGAATTCAGTAACGCTTGTTGCATGAATGGATGGACAGACAGATGGGCGGCTTGCTGGGTGATATGTAGAATAAACCCAGAAGACAATGTCCACCAAAACCACAAATGCTGCCTTCTTTTATCGAACTCTGAAAGTTCTGACAATGTTTTGAGAACCAAGGTTATGTTTTGACAAAACTAATTTAGTGTTTTGAAAAGCATAATTTTGGAGGCCAAATGACTATGTTTGACAGTGTCTCTTTAAGCAAAACTACATTTTGTTTGGGCCAAGGCATTGTGACTGACAAGTTATATTTTTTCTTTGTTGGAAAGTCTTTGCAGAAATGTATGACTGTACCAGCTATAGACTCTTTCTGGTTTCTGCTACTTTATGACCTCTGACAGGAAGGTCTTGCTTCCAGGAGTGCCATGTTTTAGTGGGTTTCTCAGAATTCTTAAAATGCTATAAGAAGGCAGCAGCATTCTAAAGGTATCTGAATTCTGCTAAAATGATTTTGAAAAATCTGAGTTTTTTGAAAAATGGATTTCTTTAAGGGACAAGCGTGGCAGCAGTGCTATGGGGACCTGGATGTGCTCCACTGACAGGGCAGGGGATGTGCTGCTTCAAGGAAGGACTTAATTCATAAGGTGTTTTACTAAACTCAACGTAAGCAAACCTGTGACTTTGCAAATTTGTCTATGAATTGAATCATTTGTTCCAACTTAGTGTTTCAGACTTTCTGAGAAGAATATTTCCAAGAACACCCCAGAGAATTCAAAGTGTGAATAATCCCAGATCACTCTCTCTCCTTTGAAACTAAAAGATTTAGATTCTAAATGACAAATTAAAACAGTTGCATTTTATGGTTTAACGTAAGCTTACAGAAATTGATTAGTTTGTGGCAAGTTCTGACTTGAGACATTTAAAAAAAAATCAACTCTGACTTTGAAGAAGATGGTGTAAGTAAACGGAAGGCAGAATTTAGCTCATTGTTTGGCTTTGGTTTCTTTTTCCTGTGCTATCTTTATAAAGGCTGTAAGTAGCAGCTTAGAAATGCTGGAGAATTTTTTTTCTTTCTTTCTTTTTTGTTTTTTTTTTTTTTTTTCTTTTTAAAGAGGATTTGGCCAGAAACTTTGTTATTTGCATAGAGTAGGATCTTGACATATCCTGTGCTTTATCTTGTCCACATTGTAAAACGTGACTGTGGACTTTAAAATTTAAAACAAATCAGCAGTTACCGAACACTGCATTGAAAATGTATTCATTCCAAACTGAATTATCATCACGGGTGACGTTCTCCTCTCTAGACCTTAAAAAGCTGAAAAATGGTAATACAAACCACATGGCTGCTTCGTTTCACCACCACTCTTGGCAGAGCCGGTGCTGCCTGGCAACCTTGCTGTCAGCTGGGCCTGTGGTAATCAGAGCAGTATTGCCCTGTAGTTAAATCGAATGCTTTCTTTCTGAGAACCCATCAGTGGATGCTTTTTCTTCTTATCAGTCTTCTCAGTAATGTTTGAAAAGGGCTTCTGTGGATGAGGAGAACCTGTCCTCAAAAGAGAGTGGCAGAAATAGTGAGAAAAAAAAAATCAAGTATTCCAGTGACTCTGCAAAAAAAAAAAAAAAAAAAGCCCACAAGGACAGCCTGTGTGTTGCTTTGATTTCTGTGGATACATGGACCCAGCCTGACTGCCTACTGTGCTCCTATTTCTTCCCTAGGCCCTGAGCTTCACTCCCTATGGAAACTCAAACAGCAAGGATCCAATATATAGAATTAAGAAATTGGGATCTGAAGACTTAAAACACAAATGTGGCCATCTTGGATCTGGCTCTGGAAAAAATGACACTATCTTAATTCCAACATGTTTAGGGGGGAAATATGCATTTGGAACAAAACTGACAATGACAACATCCCTTCAAGTAAGCCTGATTATGAAAGAGATGACACAAATTTGCTATGATAATTGAGCATGTGAAAAGTGAAACTTCCAGGAGAGACCACTGGAGCAGCCACCACAATAAGGATGGTGTCTAATGCAATGTGAAAGCCAATGGGAAATTGGATTCACTGGCAGAATTTTACTTCGCTTTATAGCCAAACTGCATAAAAAAAGACATTATTCAACTCTTCCTAATCTCTGTTAATTAGACAAAATGATAACATATAAAGGGACTGGTAGAGTTCCTGCACATCGTTGGCACTTAATAAATGTGAGTTTGTTCCTCTCCGTTCAGGCAAATTTCCTTTGAGAACCCTGGGTCCAGAGACCCTTAAATGCATAGGATGTTCACTGCGGTTCTGAAGGACTTCTTCATTTAACTGCCTCCCACGGTTTTGCCTTCTTCCCTGAAACCTACAATGACTAAGAGAAAGAGGAATAATCTGAAACAGAGTTGATGAATCCAGCCCCTTTCTGATTCCAGTTTGAGTAAACCCTCTTAAAGTAAGCTCTTTCTGTGTCCTTAATCTCAGAATCCTCAAATCTAAGACCTCAGATAGACATTATTCTAAAGCTCAGAACACTGTTCCCCAGAAAGGTAAGTGAATGACTCAACGGCTTATAACCAGAGGCCAGCCTGGCTCCTATCTTTTTTTATACATATAAATTTATTTATTTATTTATTTATTTATTTATTTATTTATTTATTGGCTGTGTTGGGTCTTCGTTGCTGCACACGGGCTTTCTCTAGTTGCAGAGAGCGGGGGCTACTCTTCATTGTGTTGCGCGGGCTTCTCATTGTAGTGGCTTCTCTTGTTGCAGAGAGTGGGCTCTAGGCACATGGGCTTCAGTAGTTGTGGCTCACGGGCTCTAGAGCATAAGCTCAATAGTTGTGGCACACGGGCATAGTTGCTCTGTGGCATGTGATATCTTCCTGGGGAAGGGATCGAACCTGTGTCCCCTGCATTGGCAGGTGGATTCTTAACCACTGCGCCACTTAGGAAGTCCCCTGGCTCTTATCTTATGACTCAGAGAGCAAGGGTAATTTTTGTTAGCTCACTTTCTACGGTGGTTAGAGGTACTTGGTGAACAGACAAGAAATGCTACATGTGTCTGGAACTAACAAGATGCACACGTAGAAGGTTGCACCATGATTAAAAACACATACATATTTTAGATTTCTAGTAGAATGGACAGAAAAAAATGGGGCTTTCTTTAATGTTCCTCTTCCAGCCTTTCCTATTATAGGCCTAGGGCCTGAAATACTTAGAAATCCAGCTACTGAACAAACCTGCACCCCCGAGGACACACGTGCTCTGGTTGCCTCTGTTGCCCACTACCCTTCACCTCGCCAGCAGGGAGAGTAAATCACATCTCAGCGTTTTTTGTAATCACTCTCTGTGTTTAAGCATACAGATGTAATTTTCAAGGCAACCATTTGCCATTCAAATAACAAATGAAATTGCTTATTATTTGCATATGTTCTAGAGTTTCCCAAGTGTTTTGCACTTGCTATCTTGTTGAATTGTCACTTCCGTGAAGCAGGCAGAGGTAGATGTTATTGCCCTTATTCTAGCAATAAGAAGACTAATAGAGAGGTGGAAAAAAATGTCTCAGGGAAATATATTTGAAGTAGACTGTCACCAGGTGGTGGAAGGCAAGAAGATGATGTGTTTTTTTTAACTGAGATTTCTATGATGGACACAAATGGGCCAAAGTCATTAAACTTAAAATACATATGTCATGATTTCAGGTCAAGTGCATTTTGAACAACTTTTAAATAGCATACAGTTAAATTTTTCATAAGTACTTTTCTCAGAAATCTGTATCTATTTACCACCATTTAATCTAACCTTAGTCTTCCCCCGAGACTTGATCAGGCTGCTTTTTTACTCCATGCTATATCCACTGCCTAGGCCTGAAACCAGGTGCACCTCTCTCTCTATCTGTATGTGGTCTCTTTTCCCTTATTAGCTTTCTAGAAACAATTAAACACACAGTTTTCATTTCCCTTCTAGCCCCGGTGCCCTAGTGGCAGGGCTCTGCTTTGTCTTGAGCTGTCTCTCCCCCCATGAATGAAGCAGAGTTCATTGCTGACATTTACAGCGGCCCTCTATTTCTGCAGGCTAACCCCCGCCCCTCCAACCATTTCCAGTCCAAGAAAGCTTTCTTCTGGCGTTGTTCTTTTCAGAGTATGAAGGAAAGTTTTCCCTCCTTTTCTTATTTCCTTCTTTGATTAGCAGCTACAAGCCAGGTATTTCAACTGCAAAATATCTCTGAAGCCTGTTGCTACCAGTTACACAACATACAACTTTTAAACAACTCTGTCTGATACAAACTGTTCTAGCCAAAGAGTTTCTCTGAACTGATTTCTAAAATGGGTGATATTCTTCCAGAACATAACATTTTATGCTAGTTTTTTTTCAACAGTGATTTAAATCATTGCATGACCCATTTATCCTTAAAAGCTCAACTTCTTTCCTGTTATGCAGCTCGGTTAAGTAATAATTTCTAGCACAATGATAGTGTAAGGGTCTGCTATGACTTCCAAAAAGCTCAAAGTGCTTGTGCATTTGGTATTAGAAATCTTGAAGGGGTCTCTTTTCAGGGGAAGGCAGCAGTTAGGTGCAGAGAAGAGCCAGTGAATGGTCAGACATCTTTTTTAGTGGATTTTAGCTTTATTAAGACTCTTTAACTTATTTCCCTGGAAGATTGTGTGAATGTTCTCTACCCTACATTTCTCCTGCTTAAAATGGCAATGATCTGGAACTCAGTTACTTCCTTTTTTTTTTTTAGTTCTACAATGTGTAAGTCGTTCATGAATTCCCCAGGCTCCACCTATTTGCCTTCTTGATAGCTTTCTAGGCCCCTCTCTCTGTACCTCTAGACCTGCGCTATCCAATACAGTAGCTACATGTGACTATTTCAATTTCAAGTTCAAGTAATAAAATTGAACTAACGACTGATATCTTCAGTTGCACTGGCCACATTTTAACTGCTTACTAGCCATGCGTGGCTAGTTGCCACTACATTAGACACTATAGACATAAAGCATTTCCACCATCATAGAAGGTTCTACGTAGACCGTATGACTCATAAGAACAGGGATTGTATCTTTCTTCCCTACGGTAGCACAGGGCCTTGAGTGTTTAGCAAATAACACAGCAATACTTATTGAATAAATAATCCACCCAGGAAGATCCCCATCTATTCCCAATGTGGGAAGACGGAGAATGAGACTTAAAAAAAAAAAAAAAAAATCCCTCATTGGAAAAAAAAAGTGAGAGCCTAGCTAAACCAAGTGATAAATGTGAAATGTGGACAGGAAGAATAGCCATAAGACAAACACAAGCATTTGCCTGTTT
Organism: Hippopotamus amphibius kiboko; assembly: GCF_030028045.1. Classification (NCBI taxonomy): domain Eukaryota; kingdom Metazoa; phylum Chordata; class Mammalia; order Artiodactyla; family Hippopotamidae; genus Hippopotamus; species Hippopotamus amphibius. The sequence continues at coordinate 45,044,828 of NC_080191.1, read as the reverse complement.
GGTAACTGCAAAAAAACTAATTGTCCACAAAGCTTTAATATCCATTCAGCACCTGGGTTTAAAATTTTTTTCAAATCTGGCTACTTTATCAAAACTAGCATTCAAATCATTGATCTAACCAGCTCCCAGCCAGAATTGTAACAAAACAGCCCATCACTGGAGCTAAAGAGTTCTCTAGCCAGTTGTTCATTAATTTAATACTTGACTGAGTTCAATCTGCAAAGATAAAAACAAGAAAGTGAGGCAGATATCACCAATGTCCTTACTGCACAAAAACTTCTTTATATTAAGGCAGTCCCTAATGAGAAAATGCATTCGACTTCAGGAATTTACTTATAAGCTGTTGGTTAAAATCATCTTTCCCATAGAAATGACTTGATGTGAGGCTCTGAAAGCAGCCTTCCGAAACCAATGTCCTCCATCCCATAGGTGACGTAGACTCCTAGGACCGCGTGTGCCACTGCTTCTGTGTAGAAGTACATTCAAAGTTCTAATCTGGAGGATCCCTGACTGCCTTAACTCCATGGGGGTTTGGGGGCTTTAGGCCAAGAAGGCAAAAGGCCCAATAGGGTAAAAACCAAGATGGGGAGAAGCAGAGACCCAAAGTGAAGAGGTGGCAGGAGCTCTAGAGTAAGGAGTGGGGTGAACAAAGGTGGGTGAGAAGCAGAAACAGGGCATCTAGAAGATGCTAAGGAAAAGGTACAGTGGTGGGGAAAAAACAGGAATGAGAGGGGACACGCTTTCCCCCTTTAATACCACTTATCAAACGGCTATGACGGCCCTCTTCCTCACTGCCACCCAACACTGTGATCAAACTGGTTAAGATACAGAATCCTTCTTTGACCTCAAGACTCATTTGGCTCCTCTCCTGTGGAAGCTGTCACCAGGCTGTCCCAACCCCATCAGCCCTCTATCAATCCCACACCCCAACCCACCTCAGATTTTCAAATATGCTGGAAGTTTCTTCATCTCCTTCTGGGGTGAATTAACTCTTATTCAACCTTCACATTTCAACTTTATTCTTTCCTCAAGAAAATGGTCCTTGAACCCCTGGATGAGGTTCAATTTCTCCTCTCTCCTCTACTAGTAGCATCAGGTACTTTTCCCTCATTGCATTTATCAGTTGTGATTTTTACATCTATTCATGTAATTGTTTGATTAAAGGCTATTTTTCCTCTTGAGTCTAGACTGTGAGCTCCAGGGGGCCTATTTCCAGGATCTATTTCTTTCACCACCATGTTCTTAATGCTTTGTCTAGTGCCTGGCACATAGCAGATATTCACTAAATATGTATCAAGTGAATGTATAAATAAATGAATGCAATGCAACGAGGAGGGCTGGTTCTGAGGCTTTAGATGCGGGACGTTAGGAGTTAGCCCTCCCTGGTGATGGGAGAAAGAGCAAAGAGGGGCAGTGTTTATCTGGACACCCAGCTGTTCGTGAATAAGGGGTGACCACAATTGAGGAATGGCCTGTCTTTATTTGAAAGTTGAAATGTTTATGCAATTCGGTATGTTTTTCCATTGTTTCTCTCAAGCCATCCTCCTTTCCTTTCATATGTGATTTATTCTAAGAGGCTTGGACTGAATTTGAGTGTAATTGAGAAGACAGGAGGTTCTGTCCTCCAACAGAACACACGCTTCTTCTCCTTAAAAGAGAAAAGCACTTCAGAAAGCTCAACTGTTCTCAGAACACTCAATTTAGAATTATCAGGGAAAAAAGGAATCAAATCAGAAAGTAGCTTCTTTGCCTTACTTTCATGGTTACAATGGAATCACAGCAGATCAACGAAATAAATGGGCCTAATTGTATAGCTTGTAGGACCTGGAGGGTTTTCATGACAGGGAGTACTTGTCTTCCTAAATGAGATTCACTCTAATGGGGTTACCTGCTAAGAATATACTAGTGTTGACACTTGGTTCTTCTGACCCTAAGGGGTTAAAATGGAATACGGCAACTTTTTTCATTTTGTTGTGTCCTGCTAAAGTCAAAAAGAATTGCTTGCAAAGTCAGAAAATGTCATCATTTTGCACTTTCCCTGACCCCAGCATCTAAAAATACAAAATGCTAGACTTCTAGAGCAGGTGACTAGGGGAAAAAAAAAAAACCCAAACTTTAAAGAGGGTTAATTATTTAATGTCTAATTGGAGCCCACAGAAGAAGACAGAAGTAAAGAGGTGTCTCTCCAAGTGACCCAGCCTGCATAAAACTGGACACACAATTCATCTGAAAGACTGTTTGTCTCTGCATTTGCCCTCTAAGTTTAAAGAGGAATATCTCATGTTCAGCATATTGGATAATAGTATCATGGCTACCTTCTGTCTGCAAGTCAGGTTAATTTCAATCTGATCCTCATTCTGAGCACACAGAGGAATTTATATTACTCATCAGCCTTTGCTAGAAGTCTAAGATAGCCTTTAAGTCTTGGAGAAAATGCTATCTCCTGTTTGAAGAGATTTTTCCCACCACATGTCAAACCCAGAGAGGGTGGTTGTGGATTTAGAAAAGGCTGCACCTGTTCGTGTGTAAACCATTGCTGCTACCTTGGACCTACCTTTCACACTTTAACTTTTCTTTTCCCCTTTGATATGTACTCTACTTCTTAGTTTAAATACACATTTCAAAACACTTCCTTTGGGTTCCAGTGTGACGGAAATTGATCACTTTTCAACTGTATGTTTTTAATTGACTTCCTTCTTCCTGGCTAGGAAATTAACTTTCAGTCCTCTCTTATTTGATCTGTTAAGCAGAGTATGTGACACCTTTCCAGACAAGATTTCATGAGACCCTAAATGCCGAAGACTTCACTGATAGAAGCTCCGCTGTCCAACATAACTTTTAAAGACATAACAATCAAATTTACAATTGAGCTTTAGCTGCAAAGCATATTGACTGACATCAGTGTCCGTAACATATTGAAACAGCCAGAGGCTGTCTCAGTTCTCCCTGCCAGCTGCAAGGCACTCTTTAACAGTCACCTACTCGCAGTGCAGAGTTGCCAGAAGTTGCTATCTGTTGCCTGAACTCTGAAAGTATTTATTTATTTTCAGCCTCATATCAGTTGTTTTTATTCCCATTAAAATCTACTGTTTGCACTGAGAAGGATCACTGATGTCTGAGAACAACTCCGCCTGAATATTTCACAGTCCATTGCAAGAGGTGGTTGTTATTCATGCTGGTCGCTTGCCAAACTGCCACCTGAGCAACTAAGTTGGTGACCAAACAGGTGATAATGTTCTCACAGTCCCACAGAAAACACACCCAGCACTCAGATTGCCACACTGCAATTCCTTGACTTCAAGGGCTTCATGGATTTTCTTGCTGTTCTTGTGGTTATAGTTCCCTGTGAGGTAAACAAGCTCTAGAATCCCAACTCAAAGCCCACAAAGGCAGGGTTCACTTCTCAGAAGAAACCTGTGCTTTAAATCCCAGAAGGTAGTATAGTTATGATCTCCAGGAAGTCATGCTACCTAAAATAGCCTATTTTCCTAACAAGGAAACTTCCTAGATTTTCTTTGGATACATTCTTCACCAGGGGGAAAGTTTGTGATTGGAGGACATAATGTTGTCTCAACCAATCACAACAGTACATTTGGAGACACCACATACATACACACGCACACCCACACCCCCACACCCCTTGTTTACACATCTACTGTGACCTCCCTTGAAGGTAGAAATTTTCATGGAAACAAAATTTTTCTTAGTAATCAATTTCCTGGAAGGAATTAAATTAATTAGTATCCTCTTCCTCAAATGCTGTTTCCTTTTTACTTTTCTTTTTCTTGCCAACACTCTGTCCTATGATCCATTTTTAAGACGCAAAGACTTTTTTGGCTCTCCTACCTTCTTATACTATAATTTCATTCTTGTTTCCATCTTCCACATCATGTATTCAGCTTGTATTTTAAATAGATCTTTTAGCATTGGGGGGATAAAGGGTCAGTTGGGGAATAGGAACAGGGTTTCCACTTGCCATGTTTGTAAAAAGAAAAGCTGAAGCCAAATGGAAATTGCAAGATCTGTTACTGTAGTCCATCGGCGATTTTCCCCTGACCAGTGTGTGTGATACTTCAAACTTCCTCCCTCTCTGACACACTGCAGGTGACACAGTTTAGATTTAACGATGAGAACCCATTTCTTTTCTAGTTCCGCAGCAAAGACATCACAAAAGATAGAGTTATCATGAGCTAATTACAGTCCTTGAAAATTACCTTTGTGCTTTGCAAATATGCATTTTTTTTTCTTTGCTGGTGATGAAGAAGTTGGCAGTTTAAATAAAAAACACTATTTAAAGTAACAGAGTACAGTTATATAACCTTTTCACATAAATCACACAATAACTCTTTGTGCTTTGTAAAAAAAAAAAAAAAAAAAAGAACGGCAGTGCTTGTTAAGAAGATTTATTTATATAATAATCTATGCAAAGGACTTTTTTCCCCTTTCTTGAAAGTGGGATGTTCTTTTTTTTAACCTCTGGAAGTTGCAGACTAGAGGGCAGGAATATCCTCCAATCACCATTTTTAGCTGCACACACTCCAGCTACTAAAGACTCCAATTCAAGGAGTGTTTTGGCATTACCACGCATGCCTTTATTTCCAAGCATACAGAAAACTTAAGGAATAGTCTGTGTCTGCTAAATAAATAGAATCGTAGAGTCAAAATCCAAGCCAGTATAAGGACTCCTTTGCCTCCACAAATCACACCAAGACCTGAGATGATTTTTCTCAGTTTTTCAGGAATACAGTTTCTTCAAGTATGCTTGAGGACTGAGGCGGGTGGTGAAATCCATGGGGCCATTGAAGCCCTAGAGTTTCTCCATTGAATCTGCATGGAATTCTTTCATCAGGTCTTTGTTCCCCCGCTCAGCTTCCTTCCCATGCTCATTTGCTCCCTTTAACCTTATTTCCTGATTTAAACCTAGAAGCAGCAGTCTTTCATTATTAAAATATCACCCTTAACCATTTAAAAACATCCTCCATATAAAATATCTTGACTTCAAATCGATCTTATCACTGATCAGTCCACTCTGAAGAGTCAGGGCCACACATAAGTGGCTAAATGCTCAACTTGGCTCAAACTGACTCACTTAATCCTCAGTCCAGAGGATCACTTCAGGAAGAGTGATCCTTTCATGGAGATAAACCCAGTAGAGGCATTTTATTGGTCAAATATATCTATTCTAACTCTTGCTGAACAGTGGGGGTTCTGAAGACAGGGAAACCCACAAGGGCTTTCTTGTGTGTCCTTATCTTTCATTGAGATGCTGACCTAACTTTTAAAAGCTATCTCCATGGAAAATTCTGGGCTTCACTCCAAAACCAACCAGTAGGAGGTGGCTCTCTTAATCAGTGGCTGTGTTCTGTCTTTATATAAACAGGTTAAGCCAGCTGCCAGAGCCTCTGCAACCAATTTCAGCTCACATTACCCTCGACTGGAAAGATGGGCCTGAACCAAAGCTACTTTAGGAAAGCAGAGAACTCTCACCTCTCCCAGGTTATAGCAAAAGACCTGGTGGCCATATATGGTACTAGAGTCATCAGCAATCTTATCAGTACTTTTGTTCAAGATTGTTGGGGTGGGATTTGATTAACTGGAGAGCCATCCTCCCACCAGCTAATCTACAAGGGGCTCTCATTGCCCAGGATGGAACTCAGAATGTCAGTTTGTAGAATCAACAGGCATGACTAATAGTGAAAAGACACCGCTGACAAAATCTGTTACTTTCTTCAGACATCCACTTCTCTACTTTGACCCTGAGGATGTTCCTCAGAATGATGTTACCCCAAAGTTGCAACAAGCCACGTGGAATAAAACCTAAATAACTGGAAAAATGAAACAGTCTTCTGAGCTATACTTACAGATGTTGGCCAAAAATAATCATCACGTGCTTATAAAATCTGAAACTTGATCATGGTTTAGTCATTCTACCAGAAACATTCAAAGAAATAAAGCAAACAAACAAACAGAAACCTTCCCATATAGTGTGTTCTTGTATTAGTGAAGAATTCTGTCTACATTAATCATCATAATGGTAATAATTAGGAATTCTCGACCTCGCTCCTGAAAGAAATGCTTTCCCAGAGAAAGTATTTTAACATGCTACCATGTTGATTTAAAATCACTGAATTAAGGCCACTGGTTTATAGGTCAAGCCATATTTGAATGGCTTAGAATAACTTTCTCTTTCACTACCAGAGCTGAAAGCAAAGTGTGTTCGGCCCTTATGCTGATCTGATTTTCAAGCACATACAATAGCTACTGCAATTCCAGGTGGATTCCACTGTTTTTTATTTTGACAGCATAACACTATACTCATGGGAGCTGAGCTTTTCAGGTGTTAAAGAGGATTTGTTATAAGAAAATGATTATAATAGGATTGAATGTAATTGAAAGTCAAGGTACAGTAGCCATACAGTTTATCAGAGAGAGTGTCAAAACTTGCAGTGAGGGTGGAGTACCTTTTGCTAAGTAAACAACAAAAGTCGGCAGCGAAGAAAATATTCTATGCAGGACAGGCTCTGCAAGGTTGGCCAACCTGATCAGCCTGCCACACCACAGTGGGATCAGACTCACAGGTGCTACAGAGCTTCCCTGGCAAGAGGGGCCATGAATAGCTGCAACCTCCCCACCCCACTAGAATGTTTTGAAAACAAGTTATATAATAACCTGAATTCTTGTCTCAAACTTGACAGGCAATAACCATAGGCTCTCTGAGGCTCCAGGAGGGAAAGGCCCATCCCTGAGTCATTGCCTTCGCCCTTCTAGTCCCAGGAACTAGTGTCACGCTGAGTCTCTCCACGCCTGTGCTAAGGTTTGCCGGTATAGGTGGGCACGAGTGCGCACCAGGTGAGGACTGGCTGGCTCCCCGAGTGCTGCACCCCTTTTCTTGACAATGCCATGCTCTCTTACAACAATAGGTTTATCAAGCAGGAGAACACTTTCCCATGGAGATAGGCCCATGAAGAATGCAGGTAACATAACTATTTCAGGCATCATAAAATAATTATAAGCTCTTAAGATCAGAACTTGGTGGCAGCCAGTAGAAGCAGGAGAGTAACAATAAATGTTTGTCCTCCTCTCTATCTTCATAGGTCCTTTTTCGTCCGCTAAATTTGCTTTCCTGCCATTTCAGTAGGTCATGAAGCCATCTCGATCATAACTGTAATTAGTAGCTACGTTTTGGTCGCTACTACGACTCTATAGATGGGCAGAAGCAGAACCTGAAGTGTAAGGCCATGTTCATCTTAAACAAAGAGGTGGAGAACATTCTTTCCAACCATTGCTGCTAGTTCTTTACTGCTGTGGCCTCCCATAACAGCCTTTGGAGTAGAGAGACATTAGTGCAGGCAGGACCAGGAACTAACTATGGTTGCTGTTAGCATTAATATTATGTATGCATATATTGTACTTCTCAAGCATGAAAGCGATTTACCAAGGACACAATGGCAAATGACATGCACGAACTTGTGAGTCAGGTTTTTGAGGTGCTTTTTCTCCACACCAAGTGCATTTCTACCTGCATTCCCAGTATCTATTAGAAATTTAAGCGTCACAACATTATTTTTTTTAATAAGATTTTTTTCTTCTAATTTTTGCTGCCTCCAAATCACGAATGGGCATTTCAGAAGAGTCGTATCACGCAAGGAATTTGCTCTCCTCCTTTCTGCCTAGGTCCTTCATCTTTGTAAATTTTGGGGGTACCAACAATACCATCCTTTCTCCTTTGTGGGGTTTCGCTTTTATTTCTATGCTCACAAATTCTCTAGACATACCAATATAGAGGACAATAGCAAAAAATAATCTAAAATGTGAATAAATACAAACATCACTAGTCAGCCAGCACTGGACAGCTTATCTATTTTTCTAAGCTAGAGCTGGAATTTTGAAAATGTTTTTATACTTATATCTGCATATATGTTTCCCGTGATTTGGGAATTAGCAATATTTTGTCTTAAATTGTAATGTCATTCTAAGGAGCCTGTGTTCAAGGGAACCATAAGGTCGCTCTATTTAGAATGCTTACCCCCCAGACCAATGACAGAAAACCATGGTACAGCAGACTTGTTGTCTCTACCAAGCAGGTAATCAACGAATTACGTTTTGATTAAAATATCCCTCTCTTTTAGAATTTTCATTTATTCTGCTGGGTGACAGTGAGCTGTGCAGTGACAATCTCACTAAAGTACTAAATGTGAAGGTACGCTACTGACGAAACCAATTTGTATGATCCAACGTAGAAATTCAAACATTCACTGTAACTTTATCAACTTCCCCGTGTGTTACAGCTCTTCCAATTTGAGCACATTTCTTTCATTGCAAACCTGCTTCCCCATGCCCCATAGAGGAGTCTTCTATATTAAACACAAACGTGACTTCCATGTCAGAATCCTTAATAGAAAAGTTCTGTCATAAACCACTCGTTTCTTTGATCACAGTTCAACCTGTTTTCTTTCACGCTTCATGAACTTTAACCTGCTAGTTTTGCTTTGTTCCTTGTGCACATTCTCACTGCTAAGAATTCTTACCTTCCAGTTCTTCTATTGGTGGGCAACCCACCAATCCACAGTTGCCAAATATCCTCCTTCACCCGCTCCAGGAAAGCACTCTCTTCTGAGAAATATGTATGTAATGTTGTATTTGTGAAGACCTAGTATCATAATAATTTCACAAATATTCAAGATACTCTTCTTTTACTCGGGGCGGGGGAGTCAAGGAAGGGAGGGAATACGGGGATATGTGTATAAAAACAGATGATTGAACTTGGTGTAGCCCCAAAAAAATAATTAAAAAAAAAAAAAAAAAGATACTCTTCTTTTGGTCCAAGTAGAAATGCTATCCTCCACCCCTTGCGAACTTAGGCAAAACCATGTGACCTGTACTAGCCAATGAAATGATTAAAATGCAATGTGTAGTTTGTGATCATGATGAGCAGATCCCCACCCCACCCCCACAACTTGCACTGACTTAAGCACAAGTAAATCTTTGGGATTGTTTGTTGCCACAGCATAACCTATATTATCCTGACTAATTACCTTACAGATGGTAATCTGTCCTTTCACTTAGTATCACTGCAGGGCTCATTTTCATAGCAACATTGCTGCTATACCCCAAAGTTTTCAAGATTTCTATCACTTATTTTCAAGCTTTTTGTTTTTGTTTTTGTTTTTTTAGATTACCACTTTCAAGTCTCAGATGGAAAACCTAAAACATGAAGCAGAAAAGTGATTCCATCAGCATTTTCCTAGCAATCATTACTAAAGGCAGAATTAGAACAGATCTGCTGTCTGGCTAGTGCCCTCTCCTCTGAACCAGAAATTACAAAGAAATTCAGGTTACAACCCTGTTAGAGGGATAGTCATAGAAGCATAGACTATTAAAGCTGGAAGAGCCTCAGAGTTCACCTGATCCAGGAATCTTATTTTAAGAGAAAGATTCTAAGGTCAATGAGTTTAAAGGAGTGCCTTAACTAAGAGCACACACCATCTCGTTAGAGACTGGGGAGTACAAAAACTCAGATCCCTTATGTCAGTATTTCTCTTTGATAAAATATATACCCCCAATAAAAAGAAACTTCTCAAGGATTCTGAGAGCATGTAGGCATATTCTTATACCTATATTCTTAGATATCAGATTAAGAAACTTAATCCATAATCTTTGGATATATCATCTTTCATATATGAGTTATTGTTATAAAAATGTTTTGCCTGGAAAACTGGATAACCACATGCAGAAAAATGAAATTGCACCCTTATCTTACACCATGCAAAAAAATAAACTCAAAATGGATTAAAGACTTAAATATAAGACTTAAAACCATAAAATTTCCAAAAGAAAACATAAGTGAAAATCTCTTTGACATAGGTCTTGGCAATGATTTTTTTTCGATATAATACTAAAAGCACAAGCAACAAAGGCAAAAATAAATAAATGAGACGCCATAAAACTAAAACGCTTCTGCATAGCAAAAGAAACACCCCAATAAAATGAAAAGACAACCTATGAAATGGGAGAAAATATTTGCAAGCCATATATCTTATAAGGGGTTAACATCCAAAATATATAAAGAACTCATACAACTCAATAGCAAAAAAAGCACAAATAATCTGATTTTAAAAAAGGCAGTGGACCTGAACAACCATTTTTCAAAAGAAGACACACAGATGGCCAACCAATACATGAAAAGATGCTCAACATCACTAATCATCAGAGAAATGCAAATCAAAACCACAATGAATTATCACCTCACACCTGTTAGAATGGCTATTATCAAAATGACCATAGTTAACAAGTGCTGGTGAGATGGGGATAAAAGGGAACCCTTGTGCACTGTTAGTAGAAATGTAAACTAGTGCAGCCACTATGGAAAACAGTACAGAGATTCCTCAAAAAATTGATAATAGAACAACTATATGATCTAGCAACTCCACTTCTGGGTACTTATGCAAAGAAAACAAAAACACAACTTCAAAAAAATATATGCATCTCCATCTTCATTGCAGCATAATTTACAAAGATCAAGATATGGAAAAAAACCTAAGTGTCCATCCATGGATTAATGGATAAAGAAGACATGCTATACACATAAAATGGAATATTTTTCACCCATGAGAAAAAAAGAAATCCTGCCATTTGCAACAACATGAATGGACCCTGAAGATGTTATGCTAAGTGGAATAAACCAGACAGAGAAAGACAAATACTGCATAACACTGATATGTGGAATCCAAAAAAATCCAAACTTGAACAAACAGAGAGTAGAATGATGGTTTCCAGGGCCTGGGAGGCAGAGAAAATGGGGAGATGGTCAAGGAATACAAACTTTCAGTTAGAAGATGAATAAGATCTAGGGATCTAATGCACAGCCTTGTGAATATAGATAACAGTACTGTACTATATACACAAAAATTGCTAAAAAAAGTAGATCTTATTCTCACCACACAAAGAAATGGTAATTATGTGACGTAAAGAAGTTGTTAGCTAAAATTACGGTGGTAATCATATTGTAATATATCAGTGTATTAAATCAACATGGTATACACCTTAAAGTTACACAGTTATATGGTAATTATATCTCAATAAAGTTTAAAATTTTGCCTTTGTAATAAGTAAAATGACTATTAAAATTAATTATCGAAACAAAAGGAAAAAAAAGAAAAATAGAGTTCTCTAGAACTTCCAATCCCTGAAAAATCCTTGGATTCCAGTTGAGAAATACTGCACTAAATCTCTCAGCAATGTGCCGTTGGATTCCCTCATCTTTGTATCTTCAGCACCTAGCCCAGCACCTAGGACAGAGTAGGTGTTAATATGCATTTATGGAATAAAAGTTTCTCCTTGTACTACCCAGTTTTCAGCAAATTGTGCTGAAGTTAGTAACAAATTGGTGCTGTCTCTGTTAACAAATCACCTGGATGACAAAGGTGATGAGCTGGCCCCGCATCAATCTAATTGATTTCTTTGTAGACACTATTATGAGACACTGAGAAAAAAGAGCAAAGAAAAGTTCTAGTGTATGTTTATAACAAGTTAGAGGAAAAGCTCATTATCTTCAATGAGTAGAAACAACACCTCCCAACACACACACACACTCCAATTCCAAACCTGCCATCTCCACTAACTCTAGAGATAAAGTCATTATCCAAAAGGCAGGTTCTCATCCTCCAGGACAGTTAGTCACTGTCCAAGATGAAACTCTCACCCCAAGATGAGGACATACATGCTATGTGTCAGACACTGTACATGGACTGGTTCCACCAATGCCTCTATGTCTCCAGAGAAAGAAACAAAGGTTTACAAATCTAGAAGGAGGTAAGTTGCCCAGGCTTTAGTTTACAAATCTAGAAGGAAGTAAGTTGCCCAGGCTTTTTAGCTAGAAGATAGTAAAGGAGGGCTTTGAACCCAAATCTAAGAGCAAAGAGAAGGACAGAATTGCCCCTAAAACACTTTATGCAAGGCAGCTTCATTTTATGCCCCCTGAGATGCAGCTCTTGGGGAGCCATCACACGGCCACCATCTCTACCAGGAGGAAGACCTGGTTACTAAGATCATCATTAGCACTTCATTCTCATTCCCACCAGGTCAATAGTGAAAGGACAACATAGAAGAGAATGACTATGTCTAATTGTAAAGCATCAGGAAGCCAGAAACTTGCTCTTCTGGCTCTTATCATATAATTCTTGTGTGGGGGAAGGTAAACTCAGTAGTTAGCCTAATGAGAATGTAGACTTTTGCTGTTTTGGAACTATTTAAAGATTGCTTTCTGGTTTCTGTGGTAAAGTTACTTGAAGTCCTACTTTCAAGTATAAGTGGGAGGGGGCACCAAAAAAACCAAAAAGACAAACCAAAAAAAAAAATAAAAAGAGGTTATCAGTCTTCTGATCCACTTTTATCAGGTTGAAGGGAAGCTTTGAGACTTACAACAAACTATCTTTGGAGACTCGGTTTCCAAAATTTCATATAATTCACCCTACACCAGTCCCCAGGAGAACTTCCAACACTGAAAAATAGACAACCTGAATTAGAAGGAGAGTAATGTGAGCACATTCCTCTCTGCTCAGTATTTTTAACATTCTTCCTCCTCTTGAGGCTACCTTTCTGTTTCTCAGCACGGATCTGAAGAGACTGGGGTGGAGCCAGGTGGTGGAATTCCTCAGAAGTTGCAAGTAATCAAAGTACATCAGCAAGAGAATCTGATATTAAAAATAAAAGTTTTCCACACTGAAAATTTAGATTTAAAAAAATGAACTGTGTTAAAAAAAATTTTTTCCCTGCTATTAATCAAGGGAAGTTGAAATAATAACACGGACTTCAAACCATTCTTGCAGACCTGGTATTTCCACTTGTTCTACTGTTTGATCTCCACTGCAGTGAGGAAGCACTTCACAGGTGTACTCTTTTCTCCAACAATCTTATTTTCCTAGCACTTCCTTCTAATGGATTTCCGCACAACAAATTTATCAAGACATTTTAACACAGGCGGCCTTTCATGTGTTGAGAAGGAGAGGCCCTCAAGGAAAGGAGAATGGCCAGGAAGCAAACAGATTTATGCTGGAAGCAAGCAAAAGGCACAGGACAGGAAGCAATTCAGGAGACCTGGGTCTGGAGGAGCCCATCAGCAGCCAAGCAGATGCCAGAGCTCAGTGAGCATGGAGGTGGGTAACAGTGACAATGGTAGCAACATGGCTTGTCCTCCCCACTGCCAGGCTTCCTTAAACTCATCATGGCATCTCGCCTTCAGGATAACCTAGGACGAGGTACTATTATTATACCTATTTCGCACGTCAGGGAACTGAGGCATAGAAATATCGCCTGCTTACTTGTGCTCAGCCAATAAGTAGAAAGGAGGGACTTAAAACCTAGTCTGAACATTATTCGTATGCTTGGTTGATAACCATAGTATAACGGAAAATTCATCAGACCCTCAGGTTCATTGATAAACTTAAGGAGTCCGTAATTCCTTTAAAATGAACAAGAAATATTTATGTGTAGTTTTGTTTTTCAGGAGAAAGTGGCTGCAGGCTTTATCAGATTCTCAAACGGGTTTTGTGGTCCAAAAATTGGGTCTGTGCTATACAGAGTGTTTGGAGGCTTCCTTCTCCCTAGATGCATGTAGGATTTTGCACTGGCAGTGAATAACCTCTGAATCTTCATTTCAGATTTCGAATGTCTTTTCGATCTTCAAAATGTTCTGTTATCTTAAATGTCCTAAGGAATAGTCAAGAAGTATGACAAACTTTCCTCCCATCTTTCATAACCTCTCCCCACCCTACATGCACCCCCCAACTTTACACTCCTACCCCCTTCTAAATCACCTGTTTTTTGTCACTCCTACAACTGGACAAAATATATCCAACTGCCCTGAGCATTCTTCATAGGCTTTCCAAACACTGGTTATATGATGCATGGAGTATGAGTCAGGCTAGGGAGAAATAAGTTTATATGTAACTGTGAGAACATTCAAGCATGTGCTGGCATGCCAGCCCTGTGTTTAAAAAAATAAAGAGAAAGAAAGAAAGAAAGAAAGAAAGAAAGAAAGAAAGAAAGAAAGAAAGAAAGAAAGAAAGAAAGAAAGAAAGAAAGAAAGAAAGAAAGAAAGAAAGAAAAAGAAAGAAAGAGAAAAGAAAACTGTTAGCAATAATGTTTTTCTGTTCCAAAGGGCTCAGGGCCATCAGAACCCTTGAGAGCGGCGTGAGTAATGGGGACGGGTGCACATGCTCAGGGGGATGGGGGGCCCTGTAACCCACAACCATTTCTCCACCTTAAGTTTCTGGTACAAAAATGTTCTCCAGCCCCACTCCCCTCTGAAGTCAAAAGCTCCGCTTTAAATTCCTTACTTGGAAGGTCATTCATTCCCTCATAGCCAAAAAGCCTGTTTGCTTTTGTCTTCCCACTTGCTTTCAAATGAAAATATCAGACCACAGACCATCTTGCTTCCCCAATGCAAAAATTAATTACATCATGTCCAGGAGTGAAGGTTGTTGAAAGTGATTAATGTAGTCATTGGGAACACGCTGCATTCCCATAGCTTCTACATTCATGCACAGACGCTTATTCTCAGCCTGACCTGATCAATAGCTCTGGGTGGTGGGGAGCAAAAACCATGGTCACGTATCACCCACTTTAGTCCCTCACTTGCCCATTGTCAAGTACATTTTTATTATCGTAAAGTGTATTTATTTCCCAGTGTTTGTTGACATCCCCTAGAAGCTTTTAGAAGAGGACTTAACCTGCCAATTCCTACCATTTCCGTCTATCAACCACTATTTCTATGGCCTTGTGTTTCTAATAGACCTTGAAATAAGCACTGTTTCTATTTGTCGTGTGCGGCATACTTGCCGGCCGTGGCTCGCCAAGTATACATCAGCTGGACGACAGAGTGCAAGGCATATGTGGCCCAGGTACCCACCACGGTCACTCTGGGCAGGGCTCCAGCCCCGGGCCTGGGAATCACATGAGTCAGCAAGCTGTTGCTCTGGAAAGAAGAAATAAAGTCCCAATTGTTTGGGGCAGGGCTCTGCAGATGTGGGGGCAACAGGGAGAGCTTGAGCACTTTTAGGTAATTTTTTAGAAATAGAGATTATTTTTTTCAGCAAATTAAGGCACCAGTGTAGATGCAGAATCCCTCAATATTCAGAGTGAGGCAGGAAATGACCAGACATGAACCCATAATTACCCAAGAGTCTCTGCGTTCCTACTTTAGGGTCCATCCAAACATGGGGACAAGGTTGGGGGCTAAGGCTTCAGGGAAGGAATGATAGATTGATCCTCCAGCAGAAAGTAAGGACAAAAGTATCAGAGCACAGTGTAACCCACTAAAAATTTTAACACTTGGTCCTTCACCATAGATGGTCCAAGAAGCACTGATGTGGGCACTTTAGGAAAGTGTATCTTACAGGCATGGAGGAGACCAGGACGAGATATTATAAGTATCACCAAAGTCATCATAGTTAGTACTCAACTGTTGCAACGATGGGCCAGGGGCTCACTTCAGGGGTAGATGGACCTGGTTGGAGCCTGGGATCTGTCCTTTGGAGTTTACCTCTAGCAAAGGATTTTATACCCCACTTGTATGTTATTGTCACTGCCTGACACCCTCGCCCATGTCTGTTTGCATCATGGCACATTTCTATGTAAACATGCAATCAGCCTGCTTCACTGGATTCCAAGCTTGATAGAGGCAGGCACTGGGCCCCGCCCCCCCCCCCCCTTTTTTTTTTGCACCATTGTATCCTTAGCACCTGGCATTGTCAGTATTTTGTAAATAGTGTTAAATAAACAGATGTTCTCTAAATGTCTCTTTCTTCTGTAAAATGGAAATAAGAATGGAAACTGCTTTTAAGTGTTGCAGGAATTAAATGGCATAGCACATGTAAAGTCCTCAGATTAAAGCCTGCAACATAGAAAACGTCACTTGACAATAATATATAGACCACACGTTCACAGTCCAGGGATCTGTCCTCAATTATGTGAATCAGCTGAACTTCTGTGCAAATTGTGTATGTACACCTTTCTGAGGAGAGGATCCTTGATATTCAAACTCTTAAATGGGGACCATTACTCCATCCTCCAGAAGAACCTTAGAACCATTGCCATAGAGACTGAGAGCAAATATTAGACTGTACAGAACAACACAGCAGCCTATTTTACCCCAGGGTCTAGGGACCACAAATTCTAATCCTCACCCAGTCTTGATTTGCTTTAATGCTCAAATAACAGAGCAAGGAACTAAGAATTAGGGTACATGAGGTCCCATCCATGTTCTTTCACTTTGTTGGCTCTATGATCTTGGTTGATTCACCCACCCTCTTATTTTATAAACCTTTTTTTGTCCTAGATCAGGCAGAGATAATGCAAGGAGGAATAACAAACACACAAACAAAAATCCAAAAGATGTAAAATTATAGAAGTACATGAAGAATATAGGGTCTGCTAGTCAGAAGATCTCTTGCTCAGAGCATTCTGTTTCCTAATCTGTAAAATAAGTGAGTTAAATTAGATGACATTTAAGATTTCTTCTCTAACTGCTCTCCATAATATAAAGATTTGAAATATAGCCTCTGTTCTTGGGATTTGTTTTCCACTTTAGTTTTCACTGTATGAATTTACACCCTTGCCCACATCAAGGACACTATTTTTATTGACCCATTTGCAAAACTGGGGTAGGGGTAGGAAAGTAAAAGGCATGTTCTGCTCTTTGCTGATTTTAATTTTGTATATTTAACACCGTGGTGGGTACCTAAAAGAACCCAAGAGTTAGTGAAGCAAACAGTATCAAAATTCTAGCTTAAAATATTTTCTCCATAGGGCGCAGCAGACCACTAATGAGAGAAGATGCATCTAACTCCTACTGGAACTGTAAATTTTTTGCCCTCCTCACCCATCCCCTATGAATCTAAGAGTTTTGCACACCCAGGTATCAATGTCTTTTATTGGAGTGAAGGTCCATCTCAGGAAATGTGAGTTTCTGAAGGGTAGAAGGAAAAAGAACCAAGTGGAGGACGTTAACTTTCAATGATAGGACACTTGGAAAATTTCCACACAGGAGGGGTCAAAGGTTCTGAATGCTGAGAGAGAGAGACAGAGACAGAGACCGAGAGAAAGAGAGAGAATAGGGCTCTATAAGACCATTGGAAGGTAAAGGATCTAAAAAGGGAAACAGAACCACAGCTCTGTCCAGTGGAATGGGTTTCTGGAAAATCACCTCTGCAGCTCAGCACTGAAGAGCCCACCCAGGCCAGTCCTGAAGAACTGAAAACATAAGCTCATTCTGGCCAGCTGGGGCTTTCCAGATAGCATCCAGACTAGTAAATCTCATCACATCCAGATCACTCTCTGGAGTTCTGTTCATTGTCTGTTCATCCAGCTCCTTCTTCAAAGCTTATTATTTGCAGGCACATGGATAACTTTAATATTGTCTCAGGTAATGACACACCCAAACTTCTCGACCATGAAGACAATTTTCTGCATTCTGCTCTAATTCAATTCCTGTACCATTTCTTTGCTGATGGCTCAATTCCACAGTAAGGATGATTCTATTCTGAAACATGGTTGAGCCTGGAGTGCAATGAAATCGCTTTGCCTATAACTCACACAGTCTCACTGACCTGATTTCTATAAATAGATAAATTCGTCAAGGAAAAACACAGGATCACAATCTGAAAGCAAACTCAGGAAATTATTCATTTCAGACTTTTGCCTCAGGTCAAATTAAAATTTCAATCATCCTTAAAACCTGTGTCTGCCTGTATTTTTTTAATAGAGATTCTGATTAAATAAGCTTTCTTGATAACTTCTAATACATGATCAATTTTTCTGCCATAAGAGTTCCCTTTTATGAATGTAGTAAAATAGATGAGAACTGGATATATCTTCTACACTGTAGCAGATGTCATTTTACAAATGACAACACTGAGGACTAGAAAAAATAAACGACTTTCTCAAGGTAATATATTCATTCATTCATCCATTTATTTATTCATTCAACATTCACTCAAAAAAATATTTATCAAATGCCTACTCTATCTAGTCACAGCTGTAGATACAGAGATGCAGCAGATTATTAGTTAACTAGGGCTGCCACAACAAAATACTGTGGACCATGTGCCTTAAACAACAAAAACGTATTGTCTCACAGTTTTGGAGGCTGCAAGTCCAAGATCGATGTGTCAGCAGTGTTGTCTCCTTCTCAGAGCTTTGAGGGAGAAATTGTTGATGCCGCTTTCCTAACTTCTGGTAGTTTAAATGTTTGGGATTCCTTGTTTTGTAGAAGCATCATCCAGATCTCTACCTTTATCTTCACATGGCATACTCCCTGTGTGCACATCCCTGTCCAAATTTCCCCTTCTATAAGGATACCAATCATGTTTAATTAGGGCCCACCCTACTTCGTATGGCCTCATTAATTAATTATATCTGCAACAACCCTACAGTCACATGAGATCACATTCTGAGGTACTGGGGTTTGGACCTCAACATATAAGCTTTGAGGAACAAAATTCAATTCATAAAAAGCAAGAATAAAACAAAATCCCTCCTACCAAGGAGCTAACATTCAAATGACAGGAGATTTTGCGTGTGTGTGTGTGTGTGTGTGTGCGTGTGTGTGTGGCAGAGAGAGCGAGAGATAGCTGGGGGAAGGGAGAGAGAATATCATTTATCATTGAGGTATTTTTATATCTTATAACAAAAGCCAACCAAACATCTACATAAAATAAGGTGGTACTGGCATAAAAACAAACACATAGATCAATGGAACAGAATAAAGAGCCCAGAAATAAACCCACATGTATATGGTCAATTAGTCTATGACAAAAGAGCCAAGAATATACAATGGGGAGAGGACAGTCTCTTCAGTAAATGGTGCTAGAAAAATTGGACAGCCACTTGCAAAAGAATGAAATTTTACCACTGTCTTACACCAATCACAAAAGTTAACTTGAAATGGTTTAAAGATTTAAAATGCAAGACCTGAAACCATAAAATTCTTAGAAGAAAACACAGGCAAAAAGCTCCCTGACATAGGTCTTGGCAATGATATTTTGAATTTGACACTAAAAGCAAAAGCAACAAAAGCAAAAATTAAAAAGTGGCAGTACATCAAACTAAAATCTTCTGCACAGCTAAGGAAACCATCAACAGAATGAAAAAGCAACCTAAGGAATAGAAGAAAATATTTACAAATCATATATCTGATAAGGGGCTAATATCCAAAATATGTAAAGAACTCATACACTCAATAACAAAAGTAACAAACAGTTCAACTAAAAAATGTGCAGAAGATCTGAATAGACATTTTTCCAAAGAAGTCACACAGACAGCCAACAGGTACATGAAAAGATGCTCTACATCTTTAATCACTAGGGAAATGTAAATCAAAACCACAATGAGGTATTACCTCACACCGGTTAAAATGGCTATTATCAAAAAGACTAGAAATAACAAGTGTTGACAAGGATGTGGAGAAAAGGGAACATTTGTACATTGTTGGTGGTAATGTAAATTGCTGCCACCGCTATGGAAAACATTATGGACATTCCTCAAAAAATTAAAAATAGAACTACCATATGATCCAGCAATTCTACTTCTGGGTATTTATTTGAAGAAAATAAAAAACACTAATTTGAAAAGATAAATACATCCCCATGTTCACTACAGTATTATTTACAATAACTAAGATATGGAAACAACCTAAGCGTCCATCAGTGGATGAATGAATAAAGAAATTGTGGTATATTTAGCCAATGGAATATTATTCAGTCATAAAAAAGAATGAACTCTTGCCATTTGTGACAACATGGGTGGACTTCAAGGGCATTATGCTAAGTGAAATAAGCCATACAGAGAAAGACAAACACCATATGATCTCTTTTATACATGGAATCTAAAAACCCAAGCAAACAACAAAAAACAAGCTTACAGATATAGAGAACAGACAGATGGGTTAGTTGCCAAGGTAAGGAGTGGGGAATGGGAGAAATGAAAGAACTGGTTTGGGCTTTCCTTTTTCGCTTCAATAAATTAAATTTAAAAAAACAAAAAGCAAAAACCTCACAATAACACATTTCCTCAGGAACTGCTCCATTGTTAGAATTATTTTTTAATGCTGACCCAACATCTGACTGTCTGATACTTACACCTTTGTGCTTTTTGTCTTGTTATGCACCAACACCTGTTGGACCTAGACCAACAAAGACAGAACAAATCTTAATTTTTCCTCTTCCATGTGATATTTTTTAAAACTTTGAAACAAATTAGAATTTTTATTTATTTCCTCATTCCTTTCCACTCTCAAATGTAGCCCATGGTCTCTGCAGTATTTACCTGCCTTTAGGTACACTCGACTTAGTCTGAGTTTTTAATAAATACTAGGCCCAGGAAATGGGTCCATGTATGTTTTTGAAAAGTTACATATTCAGTGGAAATATTGCTTATTGTGATGTAGACATTATGTTTTCATTAATCCAGGCTAAGATTAAACTAGTATTATTAGTAATCAGAATGAAACAATGGCTTACATTACGCATTCAAAGAAAACATATATTTTCCTTCAGTGTTAGACTTCATGTTCATCACCCTCATATTTCATCTTGATGATTTTTATCTGGCATTTGCATGTCTTGATATTATTTCTAATCATGACTCCATATCTGTTGCAGTGACAGAAAACAGAAGTCCCCAGATTATTCACCATGACTCTGATTGAGTCATTTGATTTCCCTGAACCTCATTTCTGCTCACTATAAAAAAAAGGGGGGGGAGGGGGGCAAGAGAGAGAGTTTGGGAGCTAGTGATAAGTCTTCTTTATAGAGTTGTGAGAGAGAATCAAATGTGACAAACTAAGTGAAAGTATTTTGTACAATGAGACACACCATGCAAATGTTAGCTAACAGCAGTGATAAGATTGGCTTCTCTTCTTGACTTTGTCCAATGCAGGAGGGATAAGTATGTTTTCTATGTCTTTATCCAGCTCATGGATTCAAATGTTGACTAGACTAAGACCAAAATACTAATCAATATGCCTTAGATTTGTTTTCAACCCATTGTGAATCTACATAAAGATATTGTGACCCAATCTGTACATCCTTAGCCCACCTTCGACTCAAAGATCTCATGAGTTCTGCTGTGTGTCAACACGAAATGGTGCTGTAGTTACTTACCACCAATGGCTTTGAGTCAGACAAATCTGGCTTCGACTCCAGCTCAGTCACTTGCTAGCAATGAGACTTTAGTTACTTGCTCTCACCGAACCTCTGTTTTATCTGAAACAAAGGAGATAGAAACATACCTATGCACTAGGACCACTGTGGGACTAAATGAAATAAGGCAAATAGGGTCTGGCATATAGTTAGTGTTCAAAAAGTGGTTGCTATTTTTATGATACTGTTGTGAAAATTAAATTTTCACAGTCAATCCTCTAATCTTACAGTAGCTCTGTTTCAAAGCAAGAAAATAAATTAAGCAAAAACATGGCATTCCTTACAAACCTATGTTCACTCCTAGTAACCACTACATTCCTTTGTTAATACTCACAAACCATTAGCTTGAAAATCCATTCTTGAGTTTTTCTGGGATTGCCTCTGAGAATAGTTGACCGCTTTTTGAAAAATGGACTGACATTTCCCTTATTCATTCATCTTTTGGTCCCTGCAATACCTCAGTAATTTACTAAGATTAATGCTCAGCTCATATTCACTCATTCAAAAAAAATATTTTGAGCATCGCCTATTTGCCCAGCACCCCAGTTTTCTCAGAAGGCTGGCATAACTTGCATGCAGTTCTGGCAACCAGAATTTATTTAAATTTAATTTATTTAAATTTATTTAATTCATTTAATAATTTATAAATAATAAATTTATAAATTTATTAAATTACAGCTTTGCCTTACTGTCCACTTATTTACATAGAGTTGCAGTCAACTCCCTCTTTGCATTGTTTGCAAGTGTGCACAAGTCGCTTAACACTGAGTCATAATTTCCTCCTCAGTAAAGCAGGATAATAATAACTACTGTGACTACCTCCCAGAGTAAAAATACAATGAGACAAGCTGTTAAAAAAAATTTCTTTTTTAATAAATTCCAAGAAACAAGGAACTCAAAAAAATAATTCAAGGTATTATATGTTCTTATCCCTCCAGCCTGGAGACCACTTTCCTTGCAGCAGAATTTGAAAGCAAAATATAAATTTTATAGTTTTGTTATCTGTTATCATTACACCATCTGCCCCAGGCAGCTTGGTGATCACTTCCTTGTTTTTCTAGTTTCAAACACAGATGAAAATGTCCTTTTGTGGTCTTGAACATTTTCAACAAGCCAAAACTTTATTATTTATTTGTTATTTATATTTCTATGGTATTCTATATTAAGATACAAATACAATCAGATCCCCTTCCGCCCCAAAAAGGCAAAGACCAAGAATGAAAAGGAAGAGAGAGATGGGTAAGAAGACCTCGACTATGTGTAATCTGTGCAATGGAACATGTACTTAGCTTTACTTTTTGGAAAAAGAACTAAAAAATAGGACAAAAGGGTGGTATAGAAGGAGTTACCCTGCACTGTCTGGTTAATAATAGGAAGCACTTCTGTCGTCCCTCGAAACTCTAAGAGGGATCACAAAGCTTTACATGAAGAACACAAAACAAACTAATGGAAAGTGTCTTCAACAGCACTTTTACAAAGGAGGAAATATGTCCTCCAAATGGTCACTTTTACATACAATCCTAAATAACTGTCACCCTGTGAGGGTCTTCTAGAAAAGAGAAGGTAACGTTACCCATACGAGCATTCCTCTACCCTGGCTTGATGCAAGGTTGAACTTTCTAACACCGAGAGTCATGAATTATGATTGTGGTCGTTAAGTTACCTCCCTCATCTGTGTTGCAGTCAGACCTCGACAGGGGGCTAGGCCAGAGGCGGAGGCCAAGCTGGAGGTCGAGAGTAGTTTTCCTGTCTTATTGATGGGACGGAGAGCTCCATGCTTTAGAAAACTGGTATCTAGGTGGCAATGATCGATTTCAAAAATTAAGGTCTTCTTACCTAAAAGGAGGGCCCTCCCATCACCTTCAGGGAGGTGGGCTGCCAAGCCAAAATTTCTCTCAGAAAACAGTTCGGACGGAATACAGTGAAAACGTTGAACAAGGACTTAAAACCCCATGGTTCTACATCCTAGAG
Organism: Hippopotamus amphibius kiboko; assembly: GCF_030028045.1. Lineage (NCBI taxonomy): Eukaryota > Metazoa > Chordata > Mammalia > Artiodactyla > Hippopotamidae > Hippopotamus > Hippopotamus amphibius. Next base: position 45,021,660 of record NC_080191.1, on the reverse strand, counting down.
CAGGATTCGGCAAACTGTGGCTCATGGGCCAAGTCCCCTGCCACCTGCTTTTGTTAAATAAAGCTTTAATGGAAAACAGCTACACTCACTAACTTACCGGTTGTCTATGGCTGATTTTGCACGGCAGTTGCAGAGCTGGACAGTCACGGCAGAAAACATAAGGCCCGCAAAGCCTAAAATATTTACCATCTAGCCCTTTACAGAACAAACTCACCAACCCCTGCCAGAGGGCAGAGATAAATAACTCAGGTTTAAAGATGTGTGAGGACCATAGTTACATACCCATCATCAATTTTCACTATAAAATACCTTAATATAACCCTTATAAACTCTTTTAAACACCATGAAGGACTCCTCCCACCCACCCCATGAATTAGCTGCACAACTCACTCCACAAAAGCTAGCTGAATCCATCTTTAATCGTGATTTCAGTGAAGTAAAAATAGAGACATGTGCTCCAACTGCCCTTTTCCTTTTAATTGGAATCTTAATAATTTAATGACACTTTTCTATAAGCTGGATGCATTTCCCCCTGTTCTAGAGAAGAGAAAAATAGACATTCTCTTATAAGCAGACATTGAGTTTATTATCATGAAGAGAGAGGGCTACAGATAAAGCTTGCCCGGATTAGAGCCAAAAAGAAGGGTTACAGATGAACGGTTCTAAAACCAAAGTTGTCCTTTTCGGTAGATGTCCCCTTCTGCTTACCTGATCTATAGTTAATCATTCTGTACAGTTAGTGAGTCAACTGTTCTGGATATATAAACTTTATACCGAGTTTACATTAGACAGGACATCAGGAAGTTATGTTCCTCGAAGACACAAATTTCATTGATGCTTTACTGATTTTTTTTTTTTAATCCTGGCTACAATGATGACTGTTATGCTCCATGTCAACTTCTTTAGGGCCTTGATTTCCCATAGCCAGTGCTCTGGGCAGACTCCAGTTACATTCTAAAGAGGATGTTGTCGGGGACCTCGCTTTAGAGCCCTTTTTTGTATTAACAGCAGGAAAGCTTAGAGACACACTTGTGGCCACCCCTGGTGAGGGAAAATCCTCACAGAACACAGTGAGTCTAACTCATTCCTGGTTTCACTTATTTTTCTGAGTCTCATTTTCCTGTTGTCCTACTTTCCTCACCACTTATTTTTCACTTATTTTATCTTGTGTGGTATTAATAGGTAATCCACCTTAAATCCCTTCTGGAACAAGGCAGGGTGTAAGTAAACAAGTAAAAATGAGCTGGCCTGTTAAATGGAGTTATTTAGTATTGTCCGTCTGAATCCTGAAAAAAAAAAAAAAGATCTGCCAAAAACAACTATTTTGTTTTGGCCTGGTAGCTGTGGAGGTTTTCTTTCAAGTAGAAATTGCTCAACAGGCTCAGGGGCTTTCTGTCAACATGTGATATTAGGACTGTGCATCTGGAGACGGGAGGATGCTCGCCTTGCCATCTGTGTGGCAGGAAGGTGGGCAACACAGTGCCACTGCATCTGGAAAGATGTGAAAGAGTGGAAAGAAAGGGTACTGCCAACATCATCTCTTCAGTCTCTCTTGAGGAAAGAATAGGTCTTGGTAGTTAGCGCTGGACTAGTGCTATACAATTTGCAAATCCTCACAAACCTCAGTCTTTACAATAATGTGATTAATTTCGTTTATGATGCCTTGTTTTCAGTTGAGGGAACTAAGACTTTGAGAAGACAATTGAAGTTAGTGGAGGAACCAGGATTCCCACGTGGTACATGATGTCACATCTTACACTCTTTCTCTGTGCTAGCCCTATTTTTTTCAATATATTCCTAATCATTTGGTCCAGGCATCATAAAGTCTGGAAGGCTGCTATGTGATAGGTGAGAGTAAAAGGCTTTAGAGTTAGCCTGAGGTTAAATATCAGATTTTTTTTTTTCATTTTCTAGAAGTTACTTTAGGTCACTATATTAGGTTTCTAAGGTTGTTATAACAAATTACCACAAATTGGGTAGCTTAGACCAACAGAGGTTTGTTCTCTCACAGTTCCAGAGGCCAGAAACCAAAATCAAGTGTCTGCAGGCTCCAAAGGCTCTAAGAAGAATCCATTCTTTGCTCCTTCCAGCTCCTAGTGGCTCCAGGCATTCTTGGCTTGTGGCCACATCACTACCACCTCTGCTTCCACAGTCTGTTCCTTCTCATCTTCTCTGTGCATCCATCTTATAAAGATATGTGTGATTGAATTTAGGATCCATTTAGGATAAGCTCCTCCTCTCACAATCCTTAATCACATTTTGCCAGATAAGGTAATATTCACAGGTTCTTGGAATTAGGGTGCAGACATATCTTTTGGGGGCCACCATGCAACCCGCTAAAGTCGTTGAACCTCATGCCCCCTTCCACAAAAATTAGAATAGTATCACTTATTTGAAGGGAGAAGATTAAGTAAGATAATGGAAATAAAAGTGTCCAACAGAAAACAAGTGCTCAATAAAAGGGTTGCACCCATTATTCTCATCAAGAGAGCTGTTAATATAACCACTTTACTTTTTAGATGATTTCTCTCATTTGTCCCATTGAAATAATCCCCAACGGTACACTCAAATTCCCTCACTCTTTCATTTTCTCTTTAGATTCTTTTTCCTAATAGCTGTATTCCTTTTCAGGACAAAGAGCAGTACTCTTTTTGAATTCTATTTTATCATGAACTAGGACAGTGCTTCTCAGAGCATCTGTAGGTGAGGAATCAGTTGTTTTGTTTTGTTTTTTAACTGTATTTATTAACAGACAACTCCCACAAATTTATTTCTTCTTGGACACACTCACGGTGTGGCTACAACGGCCTGTGGTCTTGGTGTACTGGCCTCGGATATGAAGTCCCCAGAAGTGGTGCAGCCTCTGTGGGCCCCAGTCTTCTTCAGTTGCTCCAGGACATCATGGAGCTTGTTGTCCAGACCATTGGCCAGGACCTGGCTGTATCTTCTATCCTTCACGTCCTTCTGTCTGGGGTCTTGTACTAGCATGGATTCTGCATCATGGTGATCACACGCTCTACCTCAGCCTCAGTGAGCTAGCTCTCCTGCCAACTTGCTGAGGTCAGTCTGTTTTCCTCAACACCACATGAGCCTATCAAAGGCAATCCTCTAACGCCCATCAATGTGGGCGTTGAGGACTCGCATTTCTAGAGATGTGGCATGTGGGCCTCCAGTGGAAGAGAGCAAGGGATCAGTTTTAATTCTGGAAAGTAAAAATGTTGTGGAGATGGAAGTTACTGTAAAAGTTTCCAAAACTTACTTTAAGCTCGTTGCAGACCAGTAACAATGTGTGGTACCGCTGTGTCTGGGGACCTCATTTTGAGGAACACTGGGCAAGGGGACATATGTGACTTTCACAGTAGTCTCAACGCCAAGATTCTGGTTACTCCCCCACTATTATTGCCTCTCAGAATTTCCATATTGACGTTTACCTCTCTTGTATCCACCCTCTGTTTTAGCGATTAAAAAGGTCAACGTTAAAAGTTAAATGCTTATCAAATACTTTAATTTTATCAAAGTTAATTTTCCAAAAGACAGTCACAGCCTCACATTACTGCAGAGGGTTACTTCATACCAAGATTTAACACCAAAAGCATAATAACCTCTCTTCCTAAGTAGTCTGAGGTATATTCTCATGGCAGTATAATTGGTTTATTTCTCCTGTGACTTTTTGCTTTACCTTTGTTTCCACTTGGAAGTATCCTTAGTTATATATAGCACTATTCTATTTTTCTTCTGCCAGATAAGTTTTTGAATAAAGTACATCTATCTCTTGATATTTTTAGCCTGAGTTTTATCCCATCAAATCTTAGTGCTCTCAATAACCTTACATTTACTTTTTTGCTTTAAAATTATGAGTTATGTTGTCACCTCCTATTCCATGTTGACATATGCAGTTCTCTAAGGTCATAAGCATTATTCTTAGTGAACTTCTCTTTTATTTGTTGAATGAATGAATGAAAGAATGATAATTACTAAGAACCACCCCCACTATCCAGAGTCTTTCTCTGCCATGCCCACTGTCCTTATTACCTACTTGGTAGTCAGTCCTGATTCTTCTCCCTCCCCTTCATCCATTTATCCTTGTTAAACACATTCTCCACTTTGATCCAGTGCCCTTTTCCATTTTCAGTAGTACATCTTCCTGACATTCCCGTCATGATGCAGAAGACAAATTCTTTCCTTTGGATGCCTTCTATGTAATCAATCATCACCCTCCTTTCTCTTTCAAAGGCATGTCCACAAACTGGAAGAAGAGGAAAAAAATCCCACCACACCCCTAAATGGTTTCACTTCCCTACCTAGTCCTAGAGGTTCCCTGAAGATTCCTTATGACTGCAACATTTGTTCCCACAGGAACCATCGGAGTAGTGAGGATTGGTGAGTTTGGTGATCTTGGCAGGCTCTCTGTCATATCTAGAGGCTCCGCACTCCAAGAAGTTACAGCACGTGCACCCATGATCATGCCAGGTTTATACATATGAACTTCCTCCCAACCAGCAGAGAGTTCATTGTCAAATGATTATGACATGTCAAGTTTTTCTTCGATTCAGATAACATAGTTCCACAATTTTTTGAGGGCTTGGGAATCTCTTGGAACTTCTTAGAGGCTGGGATAAAGCATCTCTACACAGTCTAATTTCTTCTTGCTATCCTCAGCTGTGTCACAATCCTCCAAGCTACTCCCAGTGACAAACCTAGAGTCACTTACAGTCCCAAACATCTTCCTCCCAGATATATAACCTTCTTTAAAAAACAAAAACAAAAACAAAAACAAACAAAAAACAGGTGTCCCCTCTCTAATTCCTATAATTTGTTTTTTTCCAAGGTAGGCTCTCCCCGCACAGAGGACAGAGTACCATGTGATTCTCCTACCCGCTCCCTTTCATGGTACATCCCAGAATAAGTACACAGGCCCTTCCATTTTAAGATAATATCATTAATCATTATGGGAAACTAAATGGAGATAATGACAACAAATGTGAAAAATTTACCCAAAATATCAAGGTATCTAAGAGTTGTCCTAATAATTTTCTTTGCATATAATTACTGACTTCCTTTTTATCTGGTATATTCGAAACGAGGGTGAGTTCTTAGGAATTTTTAGTGTCTTCTATTCTTTAATGTCTTACATTCTAATATTTGTCCCTGGTGTGAGGCTTCCCAGGTTGACCAATCTGGCATTTATACGGGGGCCCTATTTTGGAACAAAGATTAGGAATACTTAAAGATTCCTTCTCTGCACTTCAGGATATTTTACTCTGAATTTAAAGAGTAAATCTGCACTCTTCCTGAGACTTTCCCACTCTCCCAAACCTGTAAGTCCTCCTTTTCATCTCTCCTATCACCTCAGAGGAAACAGGCCTTTCTTATTTGCTCCCTGAAGACTCTCCCCGCAGGAAGATGCCTGTTCTTCCCTGACTGGTAGTCCTGTCATTCACTATTCTGGGAAATCTATCCTGTACAGTGCCTGCAGCACATTCGCTAGCCAGGTAACATGAGTTTTACTCATGTTCAATGCTTGCATCTTCACCTGCTTTTCTCAGATACTATCTGGGTGAAGCTTCTCTGATCTTGGCCTTTGTGGCTCCCATCAACCTAGTCTTCAATCTCGTGTGATCTTCCTTGCCCCAAGGTATCCTCTTTGGCTAACTTCACTGTATTCATGGTTCAGATTCAGTCGATTACAGTAAGAAAGATTGCAATCTCTTTACTAGTCAATAACTAGTCCTACTCAGTCAGGTTGTTGGTACCACTCGTCCCCTAAATTCTCTGAGATGACTCACAGGGGTGTCTCATTCCCAGGGAAGCACTTATTTTAGAATCAAAAGTCTATTATATAAAAATAGTTTCCGTCATTTAAAAATCACTTATTGAGGAACTGTTCTGTGTCCAGCAGCATGCCTGATGCCAGGGATACAAAAATAAAGAAGATGCATGCCCTCGTGTAGTTCATAACCTAGTGGGGGTTGGCAGACTTAAAGGAATAATTAGGAAACAACTAGAGCAATGCTCTAATGGAAGGGTGCAAATTAAAAAATAAAAACAAAAAGAATTATGAACATGCCTAATTTCTGCCAATGGAAAGAGTTATTTCTTTCATGACATGGATTTGTTGACACAGATTTTTCTTCTTCTCCCTCTTCTTGTTTTCCCATCTGGCTTCTTTTCTGTGTTATTTCTCCAACACATCCTCTCACAGTGTGGAATATACAGAGGTGTTCTTTGAGCCCTTTCACCTCCTCCTTTTTAAAGAAATAAGTTACAATTACTTCAAATATCATTGGCCAGCCCCTCAAGCACAAAAGAAACGTATCTACCTACCCTGCCAAAGACTGCAACAGCCCCTTTGCCTTTAGTATTTCTTGGCTCTCTAGATAAAATAGTGGTACTTCTGAACTGGCTGTAGGAGAAATCTCCTTCTTAGATATTTTTTTACACCATGGATCATCTTATAGACTGCAAATCTCCTTTTCCCTTAGGTGAGTATCTACAGTAAGTAAAGAGACAGGTAAATTTCTGACACTCCAGGAAACTTCCTCAACTCCAAAACCAAAAGTTTCAGCCTTCAGAAAAGCTTCTAATAACCAATAGATATGGAAACAGCTTTAGGAAAACTTCATCAAATTCTATTGGCACTACAGCCAATCAATAGACTAG